>NC_057862.1:99462144-99709644 GCF_019393635.1 Dromiciops gliroides
AATCAGTTGGGTTTTCCTTTTTGCATAAAGAGAATAATTCATTCCCTTTCTAGATAAGGAGAATCAACATCTCCTCGACCCTGCCCAGTTATTTTGGCATCTAGGATCTGTAAGGACCACCTAGATCTGTAAGAGACTGTAGAGGTCATATGGTCCAATTCCCTTATGTTTTATATGATGCTCAGAGAGATTAGGTAACCTGTCCAAAGTTCCACTGGAAATAAATGGGGTGGGCAAGATTTGAAACCAGAACCTCTGACTCTACACCCTTTCTTTTTTTTTTTCTTTTTTCTTTTTTTTTTGCAGGACTTAAGTGACTTGCCCAGGGTCACACAGCTAGTAAGTGTCAAGTGTCTGAGGCCAGATTTGAACTCAGGTACTTCTGACTCCAGGGCCGGTGCTTTATCCACTGCGCTACCTAGCCGCCCCTACACCCTTTCTACTAAACCACGACACGTGTTTTCATAGCAGCCAAAAGTAGTATTAGTCATAATAGTCAAAGTAAATTAACCATAGGGAATTAGTTTGTACAATCCTTTTTGGCAATGTACAAATTCTCCTATCAATCTAAAACTACCATTAGGAGTTAGTAGCTGCCTATAGGGTCTTATTTCAGGGCTATAGGAAGGTCCCCCTACCCAATAATATACCTCCCCAAACCTGTTCTCAAATGCCTGAAATTCCACAATTAGAAAGTCATTCTTTTGTGCTCCATGAAATGCAAATACCTCTGGGATGGCTAACAAATTAAGCCATTCATACCTTAGCATGAATTAAACTGATTAAATACTTTCTATTCAAGTTTTTTTTTTTTAATCGAATAGAAATCACCTAATCCGGGCAGCTAGATAGAGTACCGGCCCTGGGGAGGGGGGGGGGGGCTGAGTCAGACGCCGGCCTCAGACACTTGACACTTACTGGCTGTGTGACCCTGGGCAAGTCACTTAACCCCAATTGCCTCGCTAAAAAAAAAAAAGAAAGAAAGAAAAAAAAAAAAGAAATCACCTAATCTAAGCTTCCATCCCAAATAGGAATTGCTATGAAAATATCCCCTAACAAGTAGCCATCCAGCTTTTCATTAAACACTATCTTTTACTACTCCACAAGATAACCTGTTGCATTGCTTGATCTGAGAAATTGTTTAAAAAGATGTGACTTGTGCTTTTTTGTGTGTGTGGAAGCAAAGAATTAGAACAAAATAGATGCCCATTGATTAAGAATGTCTAAACTAACTACGATACATGAATGTAATGCAATATTTCTGAGCTCTAAGAAATGATGAGTAGGATGAATATCAGAAAGCATTGGCAAACCCTGCATGATACTGATACAGAGTAAAGTAAGTAGAACCAAGAAACAATACACATAATGACTACAATGATGTAAATGGAGAGAACAACTGTAAAACAATCATAAGTTAGTGTTGAAAAATCAAAAGAATAAGCATGGCCCCAAAGATCAGCTATGGGAAGACACCACTTGCTACTCCTTTGTGATGGTGGGGAGATCTATTGACATGGAATGTTGTGTATGTTCTCAGATTTTTTTTTGTTCAATGTGTTGATTTTTCTGGTTCTCTTTTTTCTTTTTTTTCTTTTAAAATGTTCTTTGTTACATGGGATGGCTCTCTAAGAGGGGAAAAAGGAAGGGATACAGGAGAAAAAGTAGGCAATGTAAATCACAAGATATCAATAAAATTTGTTCTTCAAGAAGAAAATTTGTGTTTATATTGACTGATGTCTACCTCCTTTAAACGTTTTGGCTTGGCGGCTTCCAAGAATAAACTGCCTAGTTCATAATTTGGCCTCAAGACTGGCTGACCCGGGTTTTGCCCATTTGCCATGGAATTACAGATCTTTTAAGCAAGCTCCCCTTCCCTACTCATACCCACCCATCCAAACATCACCCCTACAGTGGAGAAAATCTAAGTAGTCTTAGAAATCTTATAAAATTCTTAATAATAAAACATAACCCTCCTTGACAAATGAATGTTAATTTCTGCAGAAAACAAATAGGAACCGATATTCCCCTTTGTTTTAGCCTGATCTTTTGCTTAGAAAGTCTAACCAGCTCGGATTTAGAGCAGGGGTGCCTCCTTTATACTCAGTGTAGTTGAACAACATGCCCAGCTTTTGAGATGTAAAACTGTTTCTGAATTAAATGGTTTTGATTATAAAATGAAGGCTACAGTCAGCAAGCTGTATGTGGTTGGAGGCCCCATCAATTGGTCAGGGAAGGAGTGGAGCCAATCCTTGTTGATTAGCAGGTTAAAGATAATATAGACTATAAGAAGTATTTCTGGGTCTACTCTGACTCCCCTATGCAATTACCCTTATTTGCACCTCTGCCCCTCTGTACTTAGCATTCTCATTTAATTATTTCAAGGCAGGATTTTATGGACTATTGCCCATGCTGATTTTTTTCTCTGTACTTCAGCTTCTAGATGCTTTCAGGGATGAAGTCTAGTCAGGATAACTTACCCAGGAGAAAGCTATCTCTCCTCAGATATTCTCGGTTTGGAATCTGTATAGTAGAAGAATGAATTTTGGGCTGCAGAAAATGATGATGCCAAAACAAAACAAAAAAAGGCCCTTTCATTTTGGAAAAGAATTGAGAAGCTATTTGTAATGTGCTTACATTCATTCTAAAATGATATATTTCTACATAGGAAGAAAGTGTTTAGATTGGGAGATTCAGCAAATGAGTAGACCATTTGATGTCATCTGAACAATAGACATTTGAGATATTAATTGGAGTAGTCCTCTTCTTCCAAAGACTAATGTTGTCCATGTTTTGCACAGAGAATGCTCCCAATTATCTGGCATTTGCGAATGAGTAATATTTAAGAGTTTAATGGAAAATTAGGCAAATGCACACTTGGATTATAAACAATGTATACCATTTCATTTGACCATTTTAAAAATGTTGGTTTTTACCCAGCTGCCATTAATATCAAGCACACCATTCATCTGTTTCCTTTCCCTGGTTCTTGTAGTGTACATGGCAGGAATAAGAAAAACCCAGTCATTCTGAATCTCTTTCCAGCTCAGGAAGAATTATTGAATATAAATTTGTATATTGCTATCTCATGAAACAAATGAAAGCTTAAATTAAATAAAAAGAAAATTAACAATCAGGATTAGGGAAAAAGTATTACATTTCCTCAGGGCTCAAGTTACAAAGATATGTTTTTGTAAGAGAAAGAAAGGTCAGTTACCACTATTAAACTTGTATATTGTTTTATACTAAGCCCTTTCAGTGGCCTCTCTGAGGGACTGTTTAGTTTGTATTACACTCTAATAAACTCCAGGTGTGTAGGACAAACTGAATAATCAGAACCTGATGGCCCAAACTAGTTAAAAATAATGTGGTACATTCCTAGTTCTCTGCATTTAATTTATTGTTAATCATTGTTATTACTTACATTTATTGGGTAGTTTTTCTAGATTTATTAGGCACTACGTTTAACAGTGTTATCGCTTGTAACTGACTATCAGTGGAATCGAAAACATATTTTTGTAAAGACTCTTACCCTAATTAGTAAGTCGTTTCCCCTTTGAAACTAAACAGAACCCCAAATGTCCATGATTTTACCCCTCTTAAGTCAGAAGGAAAGTTCAGAAGAGGAACCCACTCTTACCAAGACCACCTGTTGCACCATAACAGAAGCACTGTCTTTCCTCAGATGTTGATGGAAGGAGCTGCAGAGTCGAGTTCTTTTTCTCCCGACACAGCAGGGTAGGCTTTCTGGGGCTGAGCATAGGATGTCATTTCAGGGATGTTGGCGAAGGGCAGTTAGCCCCATGTATCCTCCCCACCTACTCACTAATATTGAAAATGCTTTTACCAGGGTACATATCCTCCCATTCATTTTCAGTTAGCTTAGTCATTCATTCCTTCAACAACAAACATTTATTTAGTGATAAAAATTAAATGTAGATGCCCCTGAGAGCGGGACCACAGTGATTTGGATTTACATTAAGGATTAAGTGACTCTTTACTGAGAACAGGCACTAAATGGGATGGAGAAGGGGAGCAGGAAGCCACTGAGACCTGAAAATTCAATCAGGAGGGAACAGCAGCAAAAAGGGCCCCAAAGGGAATAGAAACAAACTCCTTGGAATACAGTCTAATGGGAGAGATGTGTTCTAGTCCTATCCTCTGACTCTCTGTGGGACCCTTGGCCAAAGGTCTGTGACATCAATTCATGTATGACCCTGGCCAAGTCGTACAATCCCTTTGTTATTTTAGATTTGAGTCATAATAATCCCCACTCCTTCCTTCATACCTCATGAGGATATTCCTAAGTATAAATGAAAATTTTTAACTGTGAAATCACTTTAAGCACTTCAGAAGAGTGGCACTATATATTGTTATTGATTCTTGTTGTGGCTCAGTTATTTCAGTCGTGTCCAATTCTCTGTGACTCCATTTGGGTTTTTCTTGACAAAGATACTGGAGCAGTTTGCCATTTCCTTCTCCAGTTCATTTTACAGATGAGGAAACCTTGGCAAAGAGGGTTAAGTGACTTTGCCAGGATCACACAGCTAGTAAGTATCTGAGGACAGATTTTAAATCAAGCTTATCCTTCAACAATATGATAAAGTCCCCTTAATTGGTCTCTATTTAAACTACCAGCCAAACTCCTATTTCAAAACTTTTATGTGATGTCATGGTATTGTGGATAGATTGCTGGTCTTGAAGTCCAGAAGATCTGAGTCCAGAGTTCTGCCTTTGTTACAAGCTGGCAGTGTGATTGTGAACAAGTCCCTTACCCTCTTGGTGCCCCAGGAAGATCTCTAAAGCTGTCAGTTATAGAGAATTGACCATTTTTTTTAATAGTAAGAAGGAGTGTCTTCACCATTAGTTCCTTATGCCAATTAAATCATAGGTACAAACCCATCATCCCCCTTCCCTCCCAATAAGTGCCCCTAACCAAGTTGTTTACATTAAAAAGCAATAAATTAACATGTTTTCTTTGTTAGATGTCTCAAAGTATTATGATAGTTGATGACCACTAAGATTAGCTTTTCTATCTTTATCTCACATTGTTTTATCCTAATCATTTTGATTTACTCAATAAATCTACATAGGGATCTTAAAGATAAAATATGATAGGAATACAAGGTATGGGACTGGGGCATTATGGGAACTGGCTGATTCTCAGAAGGCTAAGTTCCCAATATTTTGCCAACAAGGTAGAAGGGGTAAAAAAGAGAGATGATATCAATCATGTTTCTATAAAGATAACTTTTATAATTCTTCTGATTACATAGGATTCAAACCAAAGTCTTGAGAAGCCTCCCTTCCCAACCTACAAGACAACCTTCTCTCCCCACCTTCCTCTATAAGCAGATTTATTCCAAAGAAACTTAATAATTAAGAAATTAAATTGATTCTGTTAATTTTTTTAGAAAGCAGTCCTCCTGAATTTTTTGAAATTCATTTTAAACCATTAAGATACAAAAACAATTTTGTGATTTTCTATTATGATTATAGTTTCCAGAAATTTTGTTTCATGAAGAATAAAAAAAGGGAAGAAATATCTGGAGACATATATAGCTATACAGGGAACTCACAGATGAGCTTAGATTTTTAAAAAATTCATTTTATACTGATGCCTTATATCTTTACATTTTGTATGTTCCACTTCACCCAAAGTGAATCTTTCCTTGTGAAAAAGAAGAATTAAGCATCAAGCAAAAGCAGTGATCATCTGAAATGTTATTATGACATTCTGTCCTAGGAACATCTCAGAAGGAAGAAGTTGTGTTTCATTGTTTATTCATTGCGACCATTTAAAAATATTCAGAGTCCTATTTTCCCTCAGTGATCTTTTCATCTACATCTTTAGAATCATTGTGTACAAAGTCTCTTGGTTCTTCTCACATCACTCTGCATCATTTCATAGAAATATGCCCCTGGATTTCAGCAAAAGTTCAGGAATAACTTCCTAAAAATTGGAGCTGACCAGAAATAGAATCTTGGTAGGTAATGATTTCTGTCACTAGAGGTATTCGAGCAGAAGGCAATTGGACCCTGGTTATTAGATATGTTGTAGAGGAGCTTCCTATATCAGGTACAGGAGAAGCAATGTCTCTTCAAGTAAGGTCCCTTTAACTTCACAAGTTTATGAGTAATCCTGCAAATTTGTGCTATCTTGAAAGCAGACTTTGTCCACCCAGAAGAGTGAGAAACCTGAGCCTAGAGGCAGGGGTTAGGGCTCTATTTCTCTAGTCAGGCATCTACCCCTTGACTTCAGTCTCCCAGGTCTTTGAATTAGAAACATTTCACTTCATAAGAGACTGGAAAACTTCTGGATATGGGGGATTCCTCCAATGGATGCTCCAATAAGATGAAATTGGGAATTGTATATGTCCTTGACATATTACTTTGTACTTTCTCATTTACCTGACTAGACCAAAAGGCTTTGAATGAGACTAGTTTCTATTCATCTTTGTTTGGTCCATAGAGTCTGGTATAAATCCTTATATAAATAAAATAAAGCTAGCATTTATATAGTGTTTTATATATGTTAACTCATTTTATCCTCTCAAAAACCCTGTGGGATAGGTGCTATTATTATCCCCATTTTACAGATGAGGAAACAGAGAAAAGAGGTAAGTGACTCACCCAATTAATATATGTTTGAAGCAGGATTTGAGTTGTTCACTCTCTCTGCTGCAAAACCAAGCTGCACAAAACAGACAATAATTGCTTGTTCATCATGATTTTACCCAAACCACAGTCTGGCACAGTGAATGGAGTACTGGATCTGGGACCACAAAAACCCAAGTCCAAATCTCACCTCTTACACTTCCTAGCTATATGACCGTGGGTAAGTAAGTCACTTAACCCTTCTAAGTCTCTGTTTCTTTATTTGAAAAATAAGAAGATTTTTTTTAAAAAACACTCATTTTAAATCTCAAACCTCAAAGGTTTGTGGTAAGGACCCAAATGCTCAAAGTTATATAAAGTGCTTGTAAAACTTAAATCACTATATAAATGTCAGCTGTTATCCATCATCTCCATCATTTCAGGGCACCAAAATGGAAACTTTCCAATACTCCAATGGATTTGTTATCCCCCTAAAGTGAGCATTCCCTCCAGTAATACAAACTTCAGCCTCCCCAGAATCCTATTTTCATGTCTCGTTGTGGCAAGTGAGAGACACTGAGTTCTCAAAGTCTATGCCAACAGAGCACAAGTTCTGGGAAGTTCTTTTTTTTTTTAATTATTTTATTTTATTTTTTTTAGTGAGGCATTTGGGGTTAAGTGACTTGCCCAGGGTCACACAGCTAGTAAGTGTTAAGTGTCTGAGGTCGGATTTGAACTCAGGTACTCCTGACTCCAGGGCTGGTGCTTTATCCACTGCGCCATCTAGCTGCCCCTAGTTCTGGGAAGTTCTACCATGCTGGAAAGGTTTCAAGTACAGTTCTGGCAACAGACTATGCCTGCTGCTCCCCCAGGACTGATCCAGCTAAATAAATCACCAGGCCAATGGCCACTTGGTGATGGATACTTTGACCACAATAGTTCATAAAATAAAATTAAAGCAAACAACAACCCAAAAAAGGAATTACATGACAAATTTTAATTAAGGGGGAAAAAACCCAACTTCTCTATTGAAATACTGGCCACAACAGTCACACACTGTCTGGTTGGCAATCCTAAACATTCTGGCCATTCTCTTGTCTTGCAAATAATAGGTGATGAATAAATATTTGTTGATTGGCTTTCTAGGAAGGAAGAACAAGATCTACTAGAGAAAAAAGTTCTAATCTAACAAGTCCTTATCATTTCCTTGAAATATCCTCCTAAGGTCATTGTGATTTAAAAAACAAAAAACAACAACAACAAAAACATCACTTTATCAGGGCTGGAGAAAGCAGCCCTAACCAAACAATTCCTTATTGTCTCCTTGAAGTTTCCTTCTGAAGTCAGTTTAATTGAAAAACAAAAAACAAACAAACAAACAAAACCAACCAAAACCCTACCATAAATATGAGTCCGTGGTCTAGACTCAGTTTGCCAAAGACAAACAACACTGAGCTATAGCTCTAATTGCTCCATGAAGTGCGCCAAACTGGGAATTCTTAATCTTTTTTGTGTTATGGACCCCTTTGGCTGTGTGGTGAGGCCTGTGGATCCCTTCTCAGAAGAATATTTTTTTTGTTTTGTTTTGTTTTGTTTTTTAGTGAGGCAATTGGGGTTAAGTGACTTGCCCAGGGTCACACAGCTAGTAAGTGTGTGTTAAGTGTCTGAGGCCGGATTTGAACTCAGGTACTCCTGACTCCAGGGCCGGTGCTCTATCCACTGCGCCACCTAGCTGCCCCCAGAAGAATATTTTTAAATCTGTAAAATGTAATATGTAAGATTGCAAAAGAAACCAGTAATGTTAAAATAAGTATTAAAATATCCCCAAAACACAAGTAAAGAGACCCCAGCATAAGAATCTTTGCTCTGTCCTGTCATGATCCCTGACAATCATCTGGAGAGGTGTGGCTAGACAAGCCATCATCAGAAAAAAAAAAAATGGATGGTGCATCTTGTCTGATGACAGCCTTATGCTAAGGGCCAAGAACAGTGAATGAGAAACATTCCCTGCCTGAGTCCTTTCACCAAGTTTAGGAGAGGAAAGCAATCCACCTTCTCTATAAGCCTCCAGAAACCAAGTCAAGGACAATGAGGAAAACTTTCTCTTCCAAACACAATGGGCACAAGTTACCCCAATTCAGAGTGTGTGTGTTGTCTCCCCTATTAGACTGTGAGCTTCTTGAGAGAAGGGACCGGTTTTTGCTTTTCTTTGTATTTCCCGTGCTTCACGCAGTACCTGAAACACAGTAGGTGCTTAATAAATGATCTTGACATGACTTGACATACTTGGTGAGGCATACCCTCTACCATATCCTTGACAAGTGATCATCCAGGCTCAGTTTGAATGATGGAAAAGCCACCATTTCCTGAGGCAGCTCATTCTACTTTTGAACATTTCAGAGGATCCCATGATTGGAAAAAAAGAAAAGAAAAAACCTTTGGTACATTTAACAGACAGACAGACATACATACCACTGGCAAATGTTCTATCCTCCTTCCTGCTCCCTCCACCCTAAATGAAAGAATTACAAGTACCGACATTTCAACAAAAGTTGAATTACTAGGAAATTCATGTTCATTCCACATAGTTGGAAGTTTCTATTCATTTAGTGAGTTTCTTTGTGATGCTAAAATTTAAAAGGAAAATTATTGACCCTCTGTATCTCAAAACATTTATAATTTATTCTTATAAATTATTTATAATTTATAATTTTATTGGATGTCCCAAAAGTTTTAGTGAAGTTTTAAGATTAGCACAAATTTACAATTATAAATTCTACAAAATGATTTTTAAAACCCCAAATTTGGGGGCAGCTAGGTGGTGCAGTGGATAGAGCACCGGCTCTGGAGTCAGGAGTACCAGAGTTCAAATCCCGCCTCAGACACTTGACACTAGCTGTGTGACCCTGGGCAAGTCACTTAACCCCAATTGCCTCACCCAAAAAACAAACAAACAAACCCCAATTTGAAAGTTTAATTATTGTAACTTTTAAAATATTGATATGCCTCTTATTAAAATTCAATATAACCACTGTCATATTAGACATTGCCCCAGCAGATTTTCTAACTGTAAAAACTTTGTTTGCTACCTTCAACCAGAGGGACTTAAACAAAAATCTAAGACTAAAAGTGTACTATTAAAAATTCACAGAATTAACTAAATTTAACAAAAAAAAACCAAATAAATTTAAAAAGGAGATAAACTTTCAAATGATTTTTTGGTAAGTTTGTAGCATTTATACTTCTGGAGTTATTAAGGCTTTAAATTACACTAAGACTTTTGGGACAACTTGCGTGTATGGACAGTATACATACACATATTTTCTTGAGTCATTTTAATGGTTTCCAACTCCTTGTGACCCCTTTTAGAGTTTTCTTGGCAAAGATACTGGAGTGGTTTGCCATTTCCTTATCCAGCTCATTTTACAAATGAGGAACCAGGGCAAACAGGATTAAGTGACTTGCCCAGGATCACACAGCTAGTCTGAGGCCAGATTTGAACTCAGAAAGATAAGTCCTTCTGACTCCAGGCCCAGTGCTCTATCCACTGCATCACTTAGCTGCCCCCCCCACTCCCCCCCCCCCATATTTGTCACGGGATCATAGATCTAGAGATGAAAAGTACCTTAGAATTAATTCATCTAGTCTGACCCCTTCATTTTCAGATTAGGAAACTTCACCTCGGGTCACATCAATAATTAAAACAGGTCCTATAACTCCAAGGTTTTCCCCTACACCATGCTAGCTCCCATTTAAATAGAATAAAGCTCAATAAATGTTTGTTGAGTAACTTTTATTACTAATAGTACTAATAGCATTTATTGTCAACAAGATGCTAGAGTTAGATGTTCTTTCTGGGTTTATGGTTTTTAAAACAGAAATTCTTTGTATGCTCTTGATCATAATTTAGACTCTCTCTGTCTGGAGTTACAAAGCCCAACAGTTTGTTCCAACATTTGTTTGATTATTTATTTAGGAGGGGAGGGAGGAACCTATCTCCAATCCAATCCAAACCAAACCAAACCAACATGTATTTATTAAGTGTATATCATATGCAAACATAGTACCAAAGATAGTGGATACAAAAACAAAATTTAAAAATAGTCCCTGCCCTCAAGGAGTTTATATTCTATTTAGAGGATATACCATGCCAATGAGTAAGAATGTAGAGGATGATTTGAACAGGGTGGGTACTAACTGTTAGCAGGATAAGAAAAGACTTCTTGGTAACAAATAAGCTGAGTCTTGAAGGAGGTTGGGGTTCTAAAAGCTGGAGAGATGGAGAGGGCATTTGACATGGTCAAACTTGTAAAAAGAGCAAAAAACAATATAATAGTGAGGGGTGTGTTGATGTTTGGGAAGGGTCTTGAGATTATAGATCTTTTGTACTCTAGTGGGGCTTGGTGTCTTAAAGTCTTGAACCTGAAGTTTTCATCTGGGAGTCAGGAGATTTAAATTCTAGTTCCAAAGTCTATACTAGCTTACCGTGTGACCTTGGGGAAATTGCCTTCCTTTTCTGGTCCTTTGTTTTCTTTTTCATAAAGCAAGAAGATTGTAGAATATCTCTAAAATTCATTCCAGTGCTAAGATACAATGATGGCTTGATTTTCTGAGTATGTGAGAGCTTTCACATGATGGAATGACACTAGTCAGTCAATAAGCATTTATTAAGCCCTTACTGTGTGCCAGGGACTAGGCTAATTGCTGGGAATAGAAAGAAAAACAAAATGGTCCCTGCCCTCAGAGAACCTCACATTATAACAGGGAGAAAGTATTCAAACAATTATGTAGATATAAGAGATATATTATGCAAATGGGAAGTAATCTCAGAGGAAAGACATTGGTAGTATGTGGAGAATGAGGGCATGGGCCCAGGTGGGATTTGAGCTAAATCTTGAAACAAATGGGTAGAGAGAAGAGACAGAGGAAAAAACAGAGAGAAACAGACAAAAAGAGAGAAACAGAGAGAGAAGGGGGGGAGGGAGAGAGGCAAAAAGAGAGAAAGAGGAGGGAGGGGGAGAGGGAGAGAGGGAAAGGGAGAGAGACAAAAAGAGAGGAGGAGAAGAGAGAGGCAGAGAAAGACAGAGATAGGGAGACAGTGACAGAGAAATAGCATAGTTGCTAGAACCTTGAGATGGATATAGATAGAAATATCTTTATATCTAGATATTTCTCTCTATATAAGTATATGGATACAAATAGCATGGTTGTTAGAGCCTTCAGGCCTCTCTCTGACACATACTAACTTTGTGACCATAGACAGATCCTCTAATCTCTCAGTGTCATGGGAAGTTCTCTAAAGCTATATTACAGAGAAGTTGCTGATCTATATCTAAGGAAGGAATTACCACATTGGAACTTTCTCGAACCAATAAATTAAAAAATCTCCACTCTACCCCACCCATCATAAAAAAAATATTAAAAAGAAAAAAACAACAGCCTACCAGATCTTCTTTCAGTTAGGAACAATTTACCACTCTATCAGCATCAAACACTTCCAATGGCTCCCTACTGCCTACTAAAGTCAAAATTTATTACCTCGGCATTCAAAGCTCTCCACACATGACTCCAACCTAATTTTCCAGATACACTTCATATTTCTCTACATGAACCCTGCTGCAAACTGCCATTTCCTATTCATGTGTTGTGTTTTTCTGTTCTTCCAAGAAAACATTTAATGACCACCTACTATGCTCAAGGCCATGTGCTAAGTACTGTGAGAAATATAAAAATGAAGATGGCTGTATAGTCAAGGAGGTGATAAAAGGAGAGGAGAATAATTGGCCTCTGACTGATTGATTCTCCCTTCCTTCCAGCTTATGTAATCACAGAAAGCACAGGGTAGATAACAGAAGTAATGAGGTACTATTATGCTAATAATATGCAAAGATGGACCTTGAGATTCCAGGAGGGGCTAATCATTTCCAGCTAGGTCAGAAAAGATGTCATGTAACTGATGGAATTTAAGCTGGGCCTGGAAGGATGGGTATCATTTCAACAGGCAAGAGATAGCAGGATTCAGAAGTTATGATATGAACCAAGGTGGCATAAAATAGGAGTATGTTCAGGTGGTGGAAAGTCTAATTCAGCTAAAACATAGGTCACTCAAAGGGGAGCAATAAAGCCAAAAAAAAAATCAGATTGGCAGAAAATTAATCTGGCAGCCACATTCGGAATCAAGGGGAAAGAAGAGATCCTAGGGGTAGGAAGAAACCAGTTAGAAAGCTATCTCAACAGTCCAAGAGAGAAATAAGGAGGGTTTGAAATAGGGTAGTGTCAGTGGTAATTGGAAAGAGGAAAGGTATTTGAGAGATATTAGAGAAATGAAATTGACAGGACTCGGGGATTGATTAGATGTAGAGAATGAAAAGAAGGAGAGAGTCGTAGCTGACTCCAAGGTTTCTAGCTGGAGTGTTGCCAAGCTAATATGATTCCATTCACAGAGGTAAGGTGCGAGGAGAAAGAACTGCTTAATGTCGGGGACAGGAGGAGGAGAAATTTGGTTGAGGACATGTTGAGCTTGAGGCTGGAAATGTCTAGCAGAGAGTTAGAAATGTGGGTCTAGAGATGGGAGTGATGTTGGACTGGTGATAGATACCTAGAGAGAGAGAGATTTCACATTCATTGGCGGAGTTGAATCTATGCAAATTGATGATATTACCAAAGGAAAAAGTAGGGAGAGAAGAATGCTGAGGGCAGAGCCTGAGGGGGTACTTACGTTGAAGGGGGGAGAGGAAGAAGAAGAGCAATCAAAGGAGGCAGAACTGTAGGAGATACTGCAATGATGGAAAGCAAGAGAAAAGCGGCTCTTCTGCAACCGTGAAGTGAGTTTCCACACTAGGAGTTTCTAATAACAAGGAAATCACAGGTTTAGCCTGGGGGCTTAGTGTAGTGATTTGCATATAGTAAGCACTTAATAAATGATTAAAAAATTCATTTAAACCCTGCCCCACCCTAGCACCCCCCCAAAACCAAACAAAATGTTAAAACACAGGTCTGTACCAAGCTTCTCTCAATTGTGTGCCCAGGAGGGGGAAATAAAGTTGATAAAAGGATAAGGAAAGAGAGAAGACCATAGAATCTGGTGATTAGGTCATTTATGGCCTTCAAGAGACAGGTATCAGGAAAAAATTCAATTGGAGGGAGAATCCTGATTTCAAATAATTAAGAAGAGAGGAATGAGGAATTAAAAGCAGTGGATGTTGGCTACTCTTTTGAGAAATTTGGCAGTGAAAGGAAGTAGCTTGCTAGATTGTGAGTAGTGTATTTACAGGAAGAGTATCCTAGAATAGGAGAAAACTCAAAATGTTTGTAGTCTCAGATAAAGAAGCCAATCAAGTAAGAGAGACCAATGTTGGCTTTTCAGTCATCCAGCCTCTATTGCTCAGCTTCTCTTAGAGCTGTTAGCATGCCATGATTTTCAAAATGGCTGGACAGTCATTTTGCATAGTAAAACTAACTGATCCCTACAGGGATGAAATTGATAACCTAGGGTTTAGGAACACTCAAACCTACCAAGCTAATGCAAGCACTGTGCAAATGTAGTCGTCAATCCTCTTTACAAAGAGCTACCCCTTTGGAACTTGCATAGCACTTCTTGTTGACAACAATTCTGGCTACTAGCCAACCCATGGGAGCCTAGGTGGGAAAGAAGGAAAAAAGGCTTGACTTGTCTGGGTGTCTGAATATAACTTAAGCTCTCCAGTCTCAGCTCCTGTGGCCTTGGGGAAGTCACAACCTCTTTGGTTGGACTAGCTGATCTCTGAGGTCTTTTCTAGTTCAAAAAGTTGATGATGCTCTAAAATCCTCCATGTTTTATACAAAATATTTCAAGCATCTTAATGACTCCCAAGTCACCAATTCCACTATTGTTGGCCTTCCTAATACAGACCACTCAGGAGGCCTTTGTGTAGCCAGAGATTTAGTCCAAAAGCAGTTCACATTCCTGACAGAAGGATTTCACAATAACAACATAATTGCCTGGAATTCAGATAGCTTTTGTGTCCCATAGCTTTCAAAGTGCTTTCACTACATTATTCTGTCAATTGGATAAGACCTCTGCAAAGGGAGAATTTGCTTTTATTCATTCAATTCGACAAGACTGTCCCCCATTTTTTCAGATGGAGAAAGAAATCAAAAAAGTTAAATGACTTGTCTGAGGTCACCTGATTAATTTATGGTAAAGCTGTAGCTACAGCCTAAGCCTCTTGACTCAAAGGATCCAGATTCAAACCCTACTGTCTGGGTGACCTTGGGCAAGTAAGTCCCTTAACCTCCCTGGGTCTCAGCTTCCTTATTTGTAAAAAAGAAGGGTTTGGTCTAGATGTTCTTGGATCTCCAGGCCAGCTCAAGATCCTCCTGACTTCATTTAGTCCTTTCTGCTACATCATATCACTTCTGAAACAGTGGAAGTAGCAGCAAGAGCTCCCAACAATACCGAGGCTTCTATAAAGTGTGTGCTATTTTTCTACATCTAACAAGAGTGATGCTGATTGAGTGTCCTAATAGCTGTTCCCCAGACTCAAGATTCTACCTCTGCCATGTCAGTTCCTTCAGAAAGGGTAACCCCAGGCCCTCCTTCCCCCCATCCCCACCCCATGTCTGCAATAAACTCTCTTCCTATATGCTCCTCCCAGAATCCCAAGTTCTTTCAAGGCTCACCTCAGGTGCCCCATCCTGCCTGAAACATTCTCCCAATTTCCCTGGTTGTTTGTGCTTTCTCTGTCCTAAGTTCACCTCAGTTTTGTCATGTTGTAGACCCCAGTAGAATTTAAGATCCTTGAAGGCACAGACCATTTTTATTTTTTGTCTTTATACTTCCAACTCCTGGTGCAGTACCTTTAAACGTACAAGTAATAATAATAGCTAGCATTTATGTGGTGCCTACTATGTGCCAGGCATTATGCTAAGTGTTTTACAAAAATATTTGACCCACACAACAACGGTGGGAGGTAAGTGCTATTATTATTCCCACTTTATGGTTGAGGAAACTGAGGTAGACAGAGATTAAGTGAATTGCCTGTGCTGAAACACAGTTAGTGTGTGAGGCCAGATTTGAACTCAGGTCTTCCTGACTCCAGGTCCAGCACTCTAGTCATTGTGTTTCCTAGTTACCTATTAAGTATTAGACACTTAATTAACATTAGTGACTTGAGTACCCTCTCAAGCAGAACTGATCTGTGGGGAAATATGGCCAGGAAAGTGACTTACTGAAGGACACAAAGAATGACAAGACAGATATGAACTAGGACATGGATTTCATGAATTGCAACCCAAAGGTCTTTCTGTTCCAACTTGTTGCCTTCACAAAGTTGCACCAAATCATCCTTTCCAAAGAATTTCCTTAAACTCTTTGCTTTCGTAGTTTTGGGTTGTCAAGGTTAGAACTGTAACAAGGGAAAAAAAAACAAAACAAAAAATATGATTAGCCTTTTCTCTTGGGGCGCCAGAAGACTATGCATCTGATGTCATTGTCCATTGGACTATCCCATGAGAATGCTCAGAATGTCCCTCAGCTTTTCCTCCAGGGATCAATGATATGCAGAAGAACATCTTGGTTGTTTAAGGTCACTGCTCATACTTAGTGGTTCTAAGTCTTTTATTGACTCAAAATGAATGTTCTCATTTTTAAAAATTCAACAAAAGCTATAATAGTGAAAAATAGTTTAGCATCCTCCCCCAGAGTTGGAAATTTAAACTCAATTACAGTGTGATTGTACCTAAATGAAATGAAAATGAAAATGACTAGTTTAGTTTCCCAGTCCAAACCAAGCAGAGGACCTAGGAAAAAGTGAATGTGGTTTTGGAGAATTTCTATAATTGACTGTAAACAAAAAGCTGCCCTGGTTACACAAGGCAGTGTCATACCATAGACAATTCCCATTGGGTGGGGCCCTCAACTTTCTCAGATTCAGTCAAGAAAGGAAATTGAAAATCTTTCCTTTTTGATAGGGTCCACTTTGCACAATGGTCCTCAAAAAGAGGTTGAGACTCCGGAGGCAAATAGTCCTCTGTGATGGATGACAATGGCTATATTACTCTAGACACAAAAGAACTTGGACATAGCCACCAATATTAGAAAACTTTACTCTGCTTATGCTACATATTGTTGTTCAGTTTTTTCAGACTCTTCATGACCCCATTTGGGGATTCTTGGCAGAGATACCTGAGTGTGGTTGGCCATTTACCTCTCCAGCTCATTTTATAGATGAGGAAACTGAGGCAAAGAAGGTTAAAGTGACTTGCCCAGGGTCACACAGCTAGTAAGTGTATGGGGCCAGATTTGAACTCAGGAAGATTCTTACTGATTCCCAGCCCAGTGCTCTATCCACGGCATCAACCACCTGCCCCATACTATGTATTAGAGATGGACAAACTCCATGTACTATAGATCAATTTTCAAGTCAACAAAGATAGACTCTAGTGGTTTAAAATATCTTTCAAGAAACTCCACTAGGAGACTTCCTGGACTTTTCAACAGTGGCAAAATGAAGTGTAGAGTTGAAATTATTAGTTCAATAATTTAAAAACCTTCTAATATGGAAAATGTCTTATTTTTCTGGATTATCCAAATTGGCTGTCTAAATCATTTGAAATCATGGCTCACCTGTTTTCTTCACTTGGGCTAGTTTTCACTGGACCAAAGCTCAAACATTCACTTCATTCAATCCATCTTAATGCTGGGTGAGAAGATGTTTCCTTCTCCTTGCCACATGGTATGCCAGTGTAAGAGCCATAGCTAATCACACAAACCAACCACAGAGCTTGGTTAAATCTGATTTTATTTGTATAAAAATAAGCTCCATCAGTGTGGAGATAACTTAGATGAGTTCTGACCCCTCTCTCTACATCAACATTCAATATGTCAGAAATCTTTAACTAAGGGATTGCACGAGCTCATAACATGTCATCACCTCTTATACAACCCTCAGATTCTATTTTTCAATAAATAAAACAAAATATATTGAGGTGGTTTGAGAAGATAATTCTCAATCATAGTGGGGGAGTAGGAAAATTTTTTCCATTACTCAAGAAAATGTAAGCTCTTGGGCTCCTATTCATTTTTTTTTTTTTTTGCTGGGCAATTGGGGTTAAGTGACTTGCCCAGGGTCACACAGCTAGTAAGTGTTAAGTGTCTGAGGCCAGATTTGAACTCAGGTACTCCTGAATCCAGGTCCGGTGCTCTATCCACTGTGCCACCTAGCTGCCCTGGGCTCCTATTCATTTTTGTATTTTCCCAAACACTATTCATTAGACTTAAAACTCCTTCCTTAAGCATTTTTAATAGACCTGAGTCCAGACCCACAGACACAAGGAAAACTTCCAGTCCCTCAGGCTAACAGAATAATAAACTAGAGCCAGTATCTCTAAGAAATCTCCACAATTCTTCAATTGTAATTTCATTGTAAGCAAAAAAAAAAAAAATGTTGTTTGTTTTTTTTTTTTTCCTTGTCTGGAAGGATTCCATCACAATGTTGGTCAATAGTGCTATGGGACAATTTGTCAGTTGGCGACTCTTTCTTACTTCTTTTCTTCTTTTGTTTCCTCTTTATTTCTTTCAACATAATTTGCTTCCTCCCTCCCTTTCTAAAGCTACAAGTCTAGGAAAAAACATCACGACAATATTGTCAGACAAGTTTCAGCACGGTGGGCATGGGGCATAACCTACTTCTTCCGGCCACAAATAAGAGGTGAGATTTGTGAAAAAATGCTAGATTGAAAATTGGGAGGCCCTGGGTTCTAGTCCCAGCTCTGCTGGCCATTGCTTTGTATTTACCTATCCATATGCCTCTTATATCTATGCCCCACCACCCCTACCCAAAGTGGAAGGTATGCTCCTTGAAGGCAAGAGGCCATTTCACTGTTTTTGTCTTTGTATCACCAGCATTTATAACACAGTGTCTTACATGTCATAGGTATTTAAATATTTGCTGAATTTAACTGAACTACTGTGTGACTTTGGGTAGATCATTTCCCTTCTAAGGGTCTATTTCCTCCTCTATAAAATGGGATGTATGCATTATACAATCTCTTAGGTCCCATCGATTTCTGACACCAGATGTTTCCACAAAGACTTGTTCTCTTTGGTCTCTTCCAATTCTATGGCTTCAGCAAGTATACACAACACTAATGAATAACATGAGTGGGGCACTTCTGCAGCTCAGAATTTTAAGTTCCTTTTGTGTCTGTAATCATAAGAAACATGAAGGAAGGAAACAGGCATTTATTCAGCACCTACTATGTGTCAAATACTTGCTAAGAACTTTTCTTTTTTCCCTTTTTTTTTCTTTTTGCTAAGACCTTTTCAAGTATGATCTCATTTGAGTCTCACCACAAAAGGCAGAAAGGAAGGGAATGGAAAAAGAATGTATAAAGCACCTACTATGTGCCAGACACTGTTCTAAGAACATTTAACAAATATTTTCTCATTTGATCCTCATGACAACCACTTTACAGTTGAGGAAACTGAGGTAGAGGTTAAATAACTTGCCTAGAGAGTCACATAGCTAATAAGTGTCTGTGGCTGAATTCAGGTCTTCCTGATTCCAGACCCAGGGCTTTATGCACTGCCACTGAGCTAAACTTGAATTTGACTGGACCCCTATTACAACCTAGCAGTGTTGAAAATTTGGCCAAAATACTCTTAGGGTCGTTCTTACTACAGATTCATATGTGTCAATGGAAAAAGTATGGCTATTTTTTAAGTGCCAGAAAAGAATTGAGATAATCACAAGGTTTTAAAATGATGATTCCAAACTAGCTTGAAAAGGCTTAAAAAATAACACAAGGGGGCAGCTAGATGGCGCAGTGGTTAAAGCACCGGCCCTGGATTCAGGAGTACCTGAGTTCAAATCCGGCCTCAGACTCTTGACACTTACTAGCTGTGTGACCGTGGGCAAGTCACTTAACCCCCATTGCCTAAAAAAAAAAAAAAAAAAAAAAAACCACCAAAAAAATAACACAAGAAAGATGTGACATTGTCATCAATTTGCTTTGAGAAGTTAAGGCATGTTTGGTAACTAGTTTCATTATGAATTGTAATGCTGATATTTTAAGAAAATATATTTTTATATTTATCTCTACATATGGAATATACATATATTATATTATATAAGGAATAAATAAAAGGAATTTATATATTCCTTTTACTCAGTTATCAAAAGGGATTTACAAACTTTGTGACTAACTTTTAATAGTGTCCTACTTCTTCATTTGTGATATAGTAGGAACAAACTTAAAGGTATAATGGTGGGACTGGCTAATGAGGACTCAATCCTTTCATTATAGAAGGAAACATGTGTGGCATAGTGGAAATACCATTATGCACTTTGCATTCTTACATTTCAAAATGTATTAATACGCATTTTTAATCCAGACCATGGACCCCAGACCTGCTTCTGAAGCCTACCAGTGTTACCTTGGATGAATCACTCTACTTCTCTCAGGTTCAGCTAGATGGCACAGTAGATAGAGCACTGGGCCTGGAGAAAGGAAGACCAGAATTCAAATTCAGCCTCAGACACTTACTAGCAGTGTGACCCTGGGCAAGTCACTTACCACTGTTTGCCTCAGTGTCCTCATCTGTCAAATGAGCTGGAGAAGGAAACGGCAAGTGGCTCCAGTTAATTGTTCCAAGAAAACCACAAATGGCATCACGAAGGGTCAGACACAACTGAAACCAACTGAATAACAAAATGGAAATATTAACCCTCGAACCATCTATCCCAGCTGTCCAGCTTTGAGGACCAAAAAAGACCATGAATGTTATAGCATTGAAATAATCAATCACCAAGTATGTATTAAGTATCTTTTAGGTGCTGGATACAAAAACATAAATGTAAGATAACACATATCTTCAGAGAGCTTACATTCTTAGAGAATGCTGTAAAATTTTCACAAGTAAATGCAGATCAGATAGAAAATAAATAAAAAGCAATGGGGAGCAACTAGGTGGCACAGTGGATAAAGCACCGGCCCTGAATTCAGATGGACCTGAGTTCAAATCCACCCTCAGACACTTGACACTTACTCGCTGTGTGATCTTGGGCAAGTCACTTAACCCTCATAGACCCCCCCCCCCAAAAAGGCAATGGGAAGGGGCACACTAACAAATGGGGGAAATCAGGAAAGGTCTCTTGAAGAAGCTGAGCCTTAAAGAGTTAAATGTAAGAAGAAATTATAGTATGTGATTTTCAATTGTCAGGATACATGGGGTGACATCACGGATAGAATGCAAGCTTTGGAATCAAGAAATCCCGGTTTCACATTCTGCTTCTGACATATACATTACCAACTGAATAATTCTGTGCAAGTCACTTAACTTTTCACTCTCTGAGGCAACTCCTAAAACAGTTTTCACTGCCAATCCATACTAGTAAAAAGATTATCTACACTTGGAGCTCCCCACCCAGGTGAAATCAGTGGTTTGGACCAACCAAAGAAACAAAACAAAACAAAAATCCACTCTACAATAAAAGTATAATTCATGCTGTAACTCCATTCAATTAACTTCAGTAAGCCTTTAATTTTGCTTATCTATGTATGACGTTTGTTCTTCTAAGAGACTCCAAATAATTTGAGAAAGTCAAGCTGCCCCCAGTAAAATAAATGGTCAAAGGATATAAACGGGCTATTTTCAAAGTAAGAAATCCAAGCTATCAACAAACATTAAAATTTTCTCCAAATTACCAATAATCAGACACATGAAAATTAAAGCAACTCAGAGGTTCTACTTCCCGTCCCTGATATTGTCAAAGATGACAAAAAGGTAGAAACAACAAATGCCGGAGGAGCAGTGGGAAAATAAGAACACTCGAATGCATTGTTGGTGAATATGTAAATTGGTTAAGACATTCCAAAATGCAATTTGGAACTATGTGCAAAGAATTAATAAATTATGCATACCTATTGATATGCCTCCTTTCAATGAATCAATCAATCAGTTAACTTTTAGTGTCTACTATGTGTCACACACTACTAAACCCAGGGGATTCAAAAAGAGGCAAAAGAATAGTTCCCAATCTATTCCCCAAAAAGATCAAATAAAGAGGAAACTGATGCATATGTACAAAAATATTTATAACAATTCTTTTCACAGTAGTCCCAAACTGAAAATTAAGGGGGTAACCTTCTACTGGGGAATGGGCAAACAAATTATGATATATAAGTGAAATGGGATAATGTTCTGCTATAAAAAGTACGGAATGGACAACTTCAAAGAAAACTTGGAAGACTTCTATAAACGAATGCAGAGTAAAGCAAGAACTAAGAGAACAATATATACAGCAGCAATATCATAAAGAAAAAAATTGAAAGATTTTAGAACTCTCATAAATGAAATAATAAAGCTTGAGTGCAGAGGACTGATGATGAAATACAGTACCCCACCTCCTGCCAGAGAGATGATGGACTTAAAATGCAGAATAAGATATCTGGTTTTGTATTTGGCCAATGGGAAAATTTGTTTTGCTGAACTGTTCATATATTTCTAAAGGTTTTCTCTTTCTTTGTTTTTATTGTTCAATGGGGGGGGGTTACAGTGGGAAGGAAGAATATTAAATTATTATAAAACAAATAAATATTTTTTTAATTATCAGAGAAAAACATTCTGAGTTTTTACTTACTCAATTTCTGGTTTTTTTTTTGTTTTGTCTTGTTTTGCTTTGTTTTGTTCCAAGTGAAAAACTGAAATTGCTGATACCCATTGGAAGGCACCAGACTGTTAGAATTAGAAGGAACTTGAGAAATTATTTAATTCAAAATCTTAATTTTACAGATGATGAAAATAAAGAGGCAGAGACAAGAAGTAGACTCACCCAAAGTCATACAGCAAGTTAGTGGCAAGGTAGGGACTAAAACCTGAGTCTCATGCTTTCAGTTCAGGGCTCTTTCTACTTTACTATAGTTGTTTCCTCTTTTCAAGGAATAACTAAATAGTATCCCTCTCTGTTATAATATAGCTGACCCCAACTCCATCCCTCAAATACCAGATACCTGAGAAAATGTTTGGAGGAAGCATATACACGTTCCAGAAAAGCACCATGAAATCAGGATGAGTAAAGAGAAAAAGAGTCAGTTGTCACCAATTCATGTGCAACATGAATGAATGAATGAATGAATATGAATGAGGAAAGGGAGTAAGGGAATAAAATTGAAACAGATTTTTTTTTTTTTTAGTGAGGCAATTGGGGTTAAGTGACTTGCCCAGGGTCACACAGCTAGTAAGTGTTAAGTGTCTGAGGCCGGATCCGAACTCAGGTACTCCTGACTCCGGGGCCGGTGCTCCATCCACTGCGCCACCTAGCTGCCCTGAAACAGATTTTGATATGGCCCCTTCTGTATCTTGACTCCTTTTTGTTGTTGTTTATTAGTGTTCAGTCATGTCCAACTTTTGTGACCCTATTTGGGGTGTTTTGGCAAAGATACTGCAGCGGTTTACCATTTCCTTCTCATTTGACAGATGAAGAAACTGAGGCAAACAGGGTTAAGTGACTTCCCAGAATCACACAGCTGTTAGGTATCTGAGGCCAGATTGAATTCAGGAAGATGAGTCTTCCTGACTCCGGATCCACATATAAATGAATGCATCTGGATCCAATGGAAGCCACAGAAATTCAATGGTATAAGGTAATATCTCTCTCAGGAATCAATCTTAAGATTCCAGAAAATCTAGCAATTTTTTCCCTCTTTATTAATGCTTTTCTAAAATAAGAGATGTTGGTAGATGATCTTTTTCAAAGTGAGGTCTCCAAATATGGAGACAGGAAATGAAGACCTGGCCACTTGTTGTATGCATGACCTTGAACAAGTGAGTGTATCTTTCTGGATCTCAGTTGTTACTTCATCTGAAAAATATGGAAATTTTGTTTTCTAAAGTCTCTTCCAGCACTATCATACCATGATTCTGTTATTCCTCATGGCATTTCCAGCTCTTAAAATCTTGTGAAATATTGTTTTCAATAAACGTAGGCCTAGTAATGCCATTCAATGCTACAAGAATTTATTAAATGCCTCCTGTATACAATGCATGTGAGACAACATGACCATTGTATTGATAATTTTTTTTACAGCCTTCAAACTTGTTTTGTTTTGTTTTTACAATGTTAGTGTCATTGTATAAATTGTACTCCCAATTCTGCTCATTTCATTCTGTCATTTTATGAAAGTCCTCAAAATTTTACATTTTAGGATGTTGATATATAAATTGTTTGCACCATTATTAATATAATGGTATTTACTTATTATGTGTATAAATAATATAAATTTTTCTTGTGGATTTGTTCACTTCACTCTGCTTTAGTTCACGTCTTTCCATGTCTTTTTAAAATAATTACCTTCCTCATTTCTTATAGCCCAATGGTATCCATTGCATTTAAATACCACAACTCATTCAGGCATTCCTCAATTATTGGAATCCTTTTAGTTTCTTAGGATCTCCTCCCCTGGGATTGTTGTCACCATAAAAAGAGCTGCTCTAAATATTTTTGTACATAAAGGACCAATTCCTCTTTCTTTGATCTCCTTTGGGTATAGGTCTACAACAATGACCATTCATGATTCCAGAGGACTGATGATGAATGGTACTATCCATTACAAAGATGTTACAGAAATAGGGTTCAGAATGAGACATGTGTATGCATACATACCATATATAATGCATTATATATGCTATGCATATAATTACAACCATTGAAGGAATTTGTTTTGCTTGACTATGCATATTTGTTACAAGAAATTTGTTTTTCTTGGGTTTTCCACCCCTCAGTGGGAGGAGGGAAGAAGAGAAAAAAAGATTTCTATTAATGTTTTTCTTTTAAAAAATAGAGAGGTGTGTGGTGGTGCTACAAATATGACATGTTACATGGACTTTCAGATGAGGTAACTATTATTAGTTTTCTTTAACTGTTTTTACTTAGTTCCAAGAGACATCTCATGAAGTGGGAGCAATCTGGAAATGTTTGCAATGTAAAAACAAAATGCATTCGTAATCTTTTTTAAAGAAACAGCATGGCCTAGTGCATGGAGTACAAGCAGTCCATGTCAGGAAGATCTGGGTTCCAGTTCTGCCTTTGACTAATTCTAGCTTGGAAACATGGGCAAGTTGCTCAGTCTTTCAGAAATTTTCAAGAAATATAAATTACAAACAAGTTGTCCAGGTATTAAAAGCCCTACACTGAAAATTCCATAGATGGATAAAATCAAAGTCTGCGGACAAAAACAACCACCCAAAAAACTAGGGGAGATAGGTTTTTTTCACCTATCAATTCCTGTCCTCAATGAGTTTATAATCTGGTAGCAGGGCTAAGATTACACTAAGAAATATAATATTAAATTGAGCCTATACAGATATGTGTGGTACAAATGGGAAGGAAAGGTCGTTTGTGACTGGAAGAAATCTTAAGAAAATTCTATTTGCATTGGATAATTAAATTCAACTAACATATACATAAAAAAGTATTAATTTAAGGAAAATGTTTAGCTGATAATCAGGTTAACATTTTTACCCCATGCCAGACTGAGAAATATTTGTCTTTCCTGTTCATTAAAAAAAAAAAAAAAAGAAAGCAGAACAAACGAGTCACATTTTCAAGCCAATCTAGTGACTTAATAAGTGTAAATGTCATTTGAAAGAACCATTTGGTGCTCATATACGGTGGACCTGGAACTACTTTAAGTTTCCAAGTACTTTATGCAGTAAAGTTAACATTCGGAAAGATTTCACCATAATCCAATATTACCTTAATGGGCTTCAAACCACAATTTAACCCATGAATTCTCAGAGAGAGCTTAGGAATTCCATTTTGCAATAATGAGCCATTTCATGGTCAATTGACTTTATCCAAAAATAAGAAAAGGAGCTTGTGGAAGAAAAACAGTTTGGCACAAACCCTTAAACTAAATGGCTCCTGGTCTAGAAGATTTAAAGCCGTCTTGTGTGCTACAAGGAACATTGAATGAATTCCTTGTAAACAACAGGCCCCATATGAATATGCTTATTATGTCTTTTTGGGAAGATCATGACAATGGTAGCGCTTCACTAAAGCAGTGATAATTTCTCAGTCAGAAACAGACCCTTCACCCTCACCCCAAACATGGTCTACTTAAGCACAAAAGTCAAGATGCACCCTAGGCTGCATTTGGACAACCCTGCCAAGAGACACAATGGGGGAGGGGGGGTTCCTTAGATGCCTGGGGCTAAATTATAGACCACACAAATCACACTGAAAGCTTCTGTATTCCAAGAAATGGAGAGATTATTTTCTTTTCCTTTTTTTTTTTTTTTTTTTGCTTTAAAGAGAAATATTCTAGTCATGGGGCAGATAGGTGGTGCAGTGGATAGAGCACCGGGCTTGGAATTAGGAAGACTGATCTTTATGAGTTCAAATCCAGTCTCAGACACTTATTAGCTGCATGACCCCCAAGTAAGTCACTTAACCCTTTTTGCCTCAGTTCCTCATTTGTAAAATGGGCTAGAGAAGGAAATGGCAAACCACTCCAGATTAGCCAAGAAAGTCCCAAATGGGATCATGAAGAGTTGGACAGGACAACAACAATGCTAATCATGGGGGTGAGGTAGAGAAAGGAGGGTAAGGGAAGAAGGGGAGGAATGAGTAGGAAAAGACGGAAGGTTTACCAGTATGGTTTCAGTCAATCAGGAAAAGGCAATGACAATAGAAAGACAGGCAAAAGACAGTCCCAGCTCTGGAGGAGCCCACAATCTAATGTTTTAACAGAGGGACAGGTTGTTGTTGTTTGTTCTTCCTTTCCAAAGAGGACCATGCCATCAGGGTGATGTCATGACTTGTAGTGAATTTTATGTAAGTGAGGGAGGGCTGTGCAAGGTCACCCAGGCTCACTCTCTCCTCCAGAGCCATCTGGGTCTAGTGGCAAGATGTATATCAGGACTCTAGATAGTCCCAGATGTTTTAAGGCAATTGAGGCTAAGTGACTTGCCCATGGTCACACAGCTAGTAGGTGTCTAGGGTGAGATTTGAACTCAAGTTCTCCCAACTTCAGGGCCAGTGCTCTGCATTTGCAGTCAGAGGACTCAGATCTAAGTAAGAGTCCCATGGATTGTGAAATCTTTGAGAGAATTTAGCTTCTTTGTATTGCCAGTGATCAGCATAGTGCCTGATGCATAGTAGGTACTTAATGAATGTTTATTGACTGACTTTATCAACTGACTGAAGTGTAACCCTGCCTCTTACTACTATCTTTATGACCTTGAGAAAGTCACTTGATCCCTCTTAGACATAGTTTCCTCATCTGTCAAATGATGGGTGAGGGACTAACATGACTTCTAGGGTTCCTTTCTTGTTGTTTAGTTGTTTCCTTAATCATGTCTGAATTTATGACCTCATTTGGGATTTTCTTGGCAAAGATACTGAAGTGATTTGCCATTTCCTTCTCCAGATCAGATCATTTGACAGATGAAGAAACTAAGCAAAAGAGGATAAAGTGACTTGCCTAGGGTGACATAGCTAGTAAGTGTCTGAGCCTAGATTTGAACTCAGGAAGATAACTCTTCCTGATTCCAGGCCTAGCATTCTATCCACTGAGCTACCCCGTAAGCTCTCTACATATTCTAAATCTATGATGCAGATCATCTATTACTTTCATAAAATAACAGGATATAGGACTGGAAGGGACATTAGAGATTATGTAGTCCAACCATATCATTTTACAGATAGGAAACTGAAGCCCAAAGAGGGAAAATGATGTTGTCCTTAAGGGTCTTGAAAATGCTTCAGTAATTTTTGGTTTTGAAACTTCCTTGGGAAGTGGGAGACCACAGACTGCACCAGAATAGGGGAATAGAAGAAAAAAGAATCTCATCTAGTATTAGCCATCATTTTGCTGATGGAAACTAAGGTCTAGATAGGGGAAAGATGAGTAGAAGGTGACACAGACAGCTAGTAGCAGAACTAGGACCTAAGAAGGTCATAATATCATACAGTTAGAGCTAGAAAAGCATAAGAAGCCATCTAACCTAACCCCCTTAATTTACAGATGATGAAACTAAGATTAAGTGACCCAGGGCCATACAGGTAGAAGGTAGCAAAGGGAGGACTCAAACCCAAGACCTCTTACAACTGTGTTGTTTAAAATCTAAATGTGTTATCTAAATATCTAATGTGTGGTCGCCTTAAATGAGAAGTTTTAACACCAGTCTTTGGGCATTAAGCATTTATTAAAGCATACTAGGTATTAGAAAAAAAAAAGAACACATGGAGTTAAGAAAAGGCCTATCTAGCCTAGAGGTCCAGCCTCGTCTGGTTCTTCCTCAAGTCCTCCACCATGAAACTGCTTCAACCAAGAACTGCCCTCAAACTGAGTGTGGAAGCTTTTTATAGGTCTAGAGCAGAGGCGGTCCTTACACACTGCTTCAAGATGATTGGTAGGCATCATCCAAATCCATTGATTCACTGGATTTGAAGGTGGTCTCTTGCTGATGTCAGTAGTACACCACCTCTGAGAACAACATCACTCAGGGCCAGCCAGGTGTGGCCTCCATCCAATCACCCTTAAGTAGGTACTTAGTCAGTTTCTCATTCTCACCCAACTCAAACAATACTAAATCAATCCGGTGGGGTCCCTGGGCATCTGCCAAATTCCATTATTTTTTCACATTCCAAAGCCATACCTGTTCAGTGCTCCATTCACTACATCATGCAATGTTCTATTTTTAAAGACTGTATCACTATAGATATCTTGCATTGTTACTGGAACCTTTGACTCAATGTAGAGACTAGAACAATAAGGATATTGATAAAGGATCCAATAGGAAAGAGCTTGGGAGATATTTTTCAGAGCAGATACCTTCTGAATCTAATAAATCTAATGACCAATTAGGTTGGTCATTACTACTTAGTGACAGCTAGGTGTTTTGTTAAATGGATTCCTGTACTTCATCTGTAGCATATGTGGGAGGAAGGGAGGGAAGAAGGAAGGAAGGAAGGAGAGGGAAAATAAAGGTGAAGAGGAAAGGAGAAAAAAAGAGGAAGGAAAGGAAAGGAAGAGAAGAGGAGAGGAGGGAAGGAGGGAAGGAAGGAAAGGAGGGAGGGAGAAAGAAAGAAAGAGAAAGAAAGAAAGAAAGAAAGAAAGAAAAAAAAAGAAAGTAAGAAAGAAAGAAAGCAAAATAATGAAAGAAAGGAAGGAAGGAAGGAAGGAAGGAAGGAAGGAAGAAAGAAAGAAAGAAAGAAAGAAAGAAAGAAAGAAAGAAAGAAAGAAAGAAAGAAAGAAAGAAAGAAAGAAAGAAGGAAAGAAAGAAAGAAAGAAAGGAAGGAAGGAAGGAAGGAAGAGAAAGAAAGAGAAAAAGAGAAGACGATATTTATTAAGTACTTATCAGGTGCAAGGTATAGAAAATGCAAAAAAAAGTATAATCAATCAAAGAGTTTTTATCAAGTCACCTACAGAGACATAAAAAAGTATAATTGAGCAATCAACATGATTGTTTTTAAGGCATTCATTTATTGTTTTCATTATGTGGGCAAGTAGACAGAACAGCAAGTACAAACAGATTTTATTAAATAAGTCATTCAAAAGATATTTAGGCTGACTTGGGGACTTGTGATTTTTTTCTGCTTTTGCCTGAGAGTTTTGGGAGTTTGGGACTGATTGCATAACATTGCCTACTTTATCATGAGTAATAAGGGACTCTGGTACTGGCTTCTTGGGAGTTTTTTTCAGGGCTGTTACCACTACTAAGGAATTATCTTCTTTCTCTGCCTCTGGGGATGCTGGGCTTCTTGCTTTTGTCTTTTACCAGAGACATCTTCAGCTAATTTGTTTCTCAGTGTCCTGAGTCACAAAGCCCTCCTATTCCAGCCAGGAGACTTAGCTCAAAGTTTTTCAGCACTGAGGCTCTCTCCTCGACACTCATGTATTAGGGTTATTTTCTTAAACTCTGAGCGCTTTGGAGGGAGGGCTGCCTGAATTGGAATTAGCTGTGGAATCTCATTTGCAGACTCTTTCTTTTGGGGGGGATTCTGCTTTTCTCTTCCTTTCTGCTTGAGACAGAGGGTTTGAGACTCATGACAGTCCAAAGCATGATGAACTTCAGGTCTCACTTTAAGTTTAGCAGGCTCTGTGACTTCATTTGTCATCTGCTTCTGTCTCTCCCTCCTTCCCACCACCTCTCTGTCTGTCTGTCTCTTGTCTCTCTTTCTCCCTCCCTCTCTCTCTTGCTTCTTCTTTCCCTTCTGATAAGAAGTATTGAATTTAGAACAATGGCCATTGTTCATAATTGAACAAAAGACTGGAAGAGCAACAGATTTTTCTATTTTTTTAGGTATACAGTTGTTGTACTCTTCTATGATAGTTTTCATTTGAAAGCATCTTTACAGTAGCAGCACTATTTGCTATTAGGCAAAAATCTATTGCAGCTGCCATGATTACTAACAAGTAGTAGAAAGTTCCATCGATTTCTTCTGCCAAATTCTCAATCGTAAGGTCTACCGATAAAGGTACTTTTAAAGATAGAAGTGCTTTCCTATGGTGAGGGTAAAAACAGACTAACTCTTTGATCAGCAAAGAAAAGGTTAAAACAACTAAAAAGGCAACCGATCCTTTGCTTTCAAAGGATTTATGTTCCTATTTACATGTTGTGTAGAAGATAACCTGAGGAAGACCCTTAGTCCCAATCTGGTTCAAAAGCTGCTTATAGACATTTTCTGCACCAAAGTTAAATTGGGTTCATCCTTGGTAAATAAGCAACTTTCTATTTTATCAGGTCTAATACAATGAGGTAGTTCCTGCAGGATGGGAGCTGAGGATCCTGTTGCTTTTGTCCCAGAGCACACCTAAATGACCTTTATATTGGGGGAATGGCAATGAGGGTTAAGTGACTTGCCCAGGGTCACACAGCTAGTAAGTGTCAAATGTCTGAGGCTGGATTTGAACTCAGGTCCTCCTGAATCCAGGGCCAGTGCTTTATCCACTGTGCCACTTAGCTGCCCCCCTAAATGACCTTTTAACAGCTAAAAAGACAGCTGGACTTTTAGCTTCTTTTAGAAGAATGCAATCTACTGCAAGAGAGCACCACCACGATTTTATGTTCAAAACAAGAACATTCTCTTGAAAAGAATGAAATATGGGGAAGCTAGGTGGCACAGTGGATAAAGCACCAGCCTTGGATTCAGGAGGACTTGAGTTCAAATCAGGCCTCAGACACTTGACACCTACTAGCTGTGTGACCCTGGGTAAGTCACTTAACCCTCATTGCCCCCCCACACACACACACAAAAGAATGAAATATAATACTGCTTTGGTCCATGTCCCTATCACCTAAGATGGAAGCACCTTTCTGGGAGATGACAGGGATCTGATTCTGGGAAAAGACATTCTGCATTCCTCTACCACATGAGTGGGAGCAGCTTCTTTTCATTAGCTGTGTAGATGGAATGAACTAAGGTCTACTAGACTGAGACAGTTTTGCTCTCTCTTTCAGGTGGCATCCATGGGGAAGGGTCCTGTTTATCCTGATCATGGGTAGCAGTACCAAGTTTGATGTGGGGAAAGACTACCTTCCCCCACACACCCTAGGCATTGTGACCCTGAGAAATGAGCTCAGGGGCGTTTAATCTATTTCATATGTCCTCTGGAGTTCTAGGTATAAACAGTAGAGTTCATACGTGGGAGCTGAAATCACAGTAACCTTAAGGCCTGGATTCAAGTCCAGCAGTAAAGCCCTGAGAAGCCAGGGCTCCAAGATGCAAACCCAAGGGGACTTTGAATTCTGAAGTTAGTGGTATTGTACTATGTAGGAACTGAGTTAAACTAAGGGCTTAACTTCACCCTCCCCTCCAAAGACTGAGGTTGTATAAGTATGGATTATGCCTTCCCCAAGTGATGCGAGGAATATTTGTGTTCATTTGTACTATTTGTGTTTTGAAGTAAATATGCCTCTGTAAAAACTAATCGGATTGTTAAGTGGTAAATAGACCTGGGGTGCTGGAGACCCCTAAAACTGAGGGAACACAATTGGTGGAGACTTGAGCCAATGACAGAGGCTAGACACTCCCCATATTCATAAGGGTATAATACTAGGGGAGGGGTGGAATGTAACATAACTGACTCTTAGGCAATGGGGGTCAGAATCACTGTTTCAATAGGGAAAAGTATGCTTGGCATACACGTTGAGATCTGAAAGTGATTGTGCTTTTATTAGGATTACAACGTGAGCATACCAAATAATGTTACTTTATTTGTGAATGGGAAAGCAGAGAGGGGAAGAAAATACCCTACATTAAAAATATATATAACAATAAAAGAAAAAATTCATTCCAAAAAAGAAAAATGTGGTAAGTCAAGCACTGATCATTATGGAAAAAGCTTTCTTACTACCATTGCACAATAAATTTAATGAAAACTAATAAAAATGTTGTCAAGATGAAATACTTAAACTTTATTTGCAAAATAAATTGCAGGGAATCAGAAAGGATATTTTTAAAAGGAATATTTGTGAGTCCCTAAATAAGAGAACCGATAAAAAAGAATGTATTGAAAAACATTTTAATTAACTTGAAGAACCTCCATGAAAACATTTTTAAAAGTTAGTAAAAACTTTTAGAGAAATTACCAGGCAGAAAATTACCAGGAAATTGTCAGTGATCTTTTTTTTGGAGGGGGGGCAGGGCAATGAGGGTTAAGTGACTTGCCCAGGGTCACACAGCTAGTGTCAAGTGTCTGAGGCCAGATTTGAACTCAGGTTCTCCAGAATCCAGGGCCTATGTTTTATTCACTGCACCACATAGCTACCCCATCAGTGATCTTAAAGACCATAAAATTGTAGGATATGATATGGCATATCAATTTTTAGATACACATTTGTGGGTTTTTTTCTGGAAAACCTAGGCACTAACACGGATAAGCACAGAAAACATTTGCAAAAAGAAATTTCCACAGCAGAAATGTCATAGCAAAGCAATAATAATAGCTAGCGTTTATATAGGGACTACTAGGTGCCAGACACTGTGCTAAGCATCTATAAATATTATCTCATTTGATCTTCACAACCTTGAAAGGTAGAGGCTATTATTAGACCCATTTTTATTTGAGGAAATTGAGACAAACCGAAGTTAAGTGACTTGCCCAAGGCCACAAAGCTAGTAACTGTCTGAGTCTGGAATTGAGTTCAAATCTTCCTAACTGTAAACACAGCATTCTATCCACTGGGCTACCTAGCTGCCCCAACTACTGTTGGATGCTGAAGAGGGCTCTTTCGTAGATAAAAATACAGTGTGAAATAATTAATATTTACAGTTTAGGTGAGGTAAATTAATATTTACTATTTAGGTGAGGTAAATGAGTATAATTTTATTTAGTTAAAAAATGAACTTTTAAAATATAAAACTGTGATTCCCAGAAAAACAGTGATAGATAAAATCTAAACCCATATTTGAAATCAGCATCAGAAAAGGGGAGAAGTTCACCTGTTTTTACACACAACAGAAAACCACAATATTTTGTTATTTGGTCTAAATGTTGGGGCTTTAATATTGCTTTTTAGATTAATCCAACAGAATATAAACAGAAAAAGAAGATGAGGATTTAAACAGAATATTAGAGGCACTAGATATAATATTGGATAAGAGGAAAAATGAGATGTTCAGTAATTACTGAATTGCAATATTAAGGAATATACTTATTTGTTTCTAGCACTAAGGGCACATTTACAAAAATAACCCATGTGCTATAATATAAAGAAATCATAAACAAAAGGAGAAATGCAGTAATCTTGAACATACCCTTTACAAACTGTAAGGATTGATTAACAATTAAAATCAATCAGGGAATATTATCAAAGGTTTCACGCTTAATTGGAAAATAAGCAATTCAATCTATATTAAAAAACAAACAATAGAAGTAATAAATACAATCAAACAATAGAATAATTTTAATAAAGAAATAATAAATAATTTTATTAAAGAAAGTTATAGCAATTAGAAATTATTCCAAAATATCTATGATGTAGCTAAGCACTCTACAAGGGAAATGTTTAGTTCTAGATACTTACATCAACCAAAGAGAAATAAATATCCAATAAATTGCAATGCAACTTTTAAAAATCTAGAGAATCAATAAGTTAAATAAACACAAAAATCAGAAATAAACAATTTTGACACCCAAAAGATTGTTTAGATGATAAAGAATATAAAGGGCTGTGGGTTTTTTTATTTCATTTAAATTTTTTTTAGTGAGACAATTGGGGTTAAGTGACTTGCCCAGGGTCACACAGCTAGTAAATGTTAAGTGTCTGAGGCCGGATTTGAACTCAGGTACTCCTGACTCCAGGGCCAGTGCTTTATCCACTGTGCCAACTAGCTGCCCCCCCCCCCATTTGATTTTTAAAGAAAGAAGAAAAAATTATCAAAATTAAAAATGAGATGAAATTCACAAAGGAGAAGAAATAAAAGAATGATTGTTTTTTATTATTTATCATCATCTGGTCCACAGCCAAATGGCATGCCAACAAAACTAAAAATTTTAAAGAAATACTAACATTCATATAAGATAGCCAATTTAATAGAAGAGGAAATAATCAAAACAACCTCATCTCAGAAAGAGAAATTGTGCAACCCACAAATGAAACAAAATTTTTAAAACTTGGGGACCAGACAAATTTACAGGTGAATTCTATTACTTTATTCAAATAATTTTGAATGATGAACGTATATCATGAATATAGGGATGGTTCAACATTAGGAAAACTATAAACAAAATAAGTCATACTAATAACAAAAACAGATGTTCATATCAACCAATGCAGAAAAATTCATCAACAAAATATAATTCTTGATTACGTTTGGGTTTGTTTTTTTTTGAACAGCATATAATTATTTATTTTGCATTCATTAGAAATTGTTGGGGAGAATGGAAAAGTATATATTCCAAACACAAAGGCATTCAAGTTACAATACCAAATAATATATCCTGAAAATATTAATTTAATTATGAGTAAAAATATAGATGTTCAACACAAGAGAAGCATTTGACATATTTTTGAAAAAACAAACAAACAACATACAGGCACGTATACATGCAAAAAAATCCCAAGATTCTTTGATGTTGAAAAAAATAACAGAAGTACAAGAAAAGTAAGTACAATTATTGATAGAAAGAATAAGTAATAAAATTATTTTCTTATATTTATAGGTAATAGTTTTAAAAGGAGTGATAAAGATAATTTCTCTCTCTGGCCATTTCCTCTGCAAACACCAATATCATATTTTTAAAAAGAACAAAATCTTCATTGTCCTCAGTGGAAAAAAAATACCTAAGGACATGTATTTATAAACAACAAAGATTTCAGAAAAGTGAATCTAGAAGAGTTGAATGAATATCTCCTGACACCCTGTATACAATTCAGTAACTTCTATGTCAAGGAATCAAGTCAAGTCTAGAACATTTATAAAGCAGTTATTATTACTAAGTGCACTATCTTCTGCTTTGAATGTTCCTGAGGAAAAGAGAAAATAGACCAGGACAGGGAGACTCCTATCTGTCTTGCTTATGTTTCAAACACTAAAAAAACATAAGAATAAAAGGATTATTCCTTAATATGGCCAAAAGTATCTCTCTAATACTAAAAGATGTCATTACTTCTAATGGAGAATTCAATTTAGTTCAATTAAATAATTGGAAAGGTTTCTTCTTCATGATTTGACTGTGATGATGCAATACAAAGTGACCTTATTACCTAAATTAGATTGTAGTATGCAAACCAAACTACCAAAACCTTACTTTGGAGAATTGGACAAAATACATTTGAAGGAACAAAAGATCAAGAATCTCAAGGGAAATAATGAAAAAAGTAGGAGGCCTAGTATTACCAGATCTCAGACTATATTATAAACTTAATAATCATCAAAACTATTTGCTGCAGTTAAAGTTTAGAAAAGAAACTCTGTGGAAAAGAATGGATAGGAAAGACTCAGAAGCAATCAAGCACAGAAACACTTGAGTGATGAACAAAACACCGGAGGAAGGATTCTCTATTCAACAGAACTGCCTGGAGAACAATAAAATAGTTAGGCAGAAATAAGATTTAGACTAAAATCTTATACCATGTACCCCAATAAGCCCCCAAGTGACTATGCAACATATATATCAAAGGTTACATCATTTAAAAATAGAGGGAAACTAAAAAAGGGCAACTTTCTAATCTATAATTAGGGAAAAATAATCGACAAGAGGGAGAAGGAAAGAGAAAAAGAGGATCCTAAAAGACAAAATAGACAGTTTGGATTACAGACAACTTGGATTAAAGAAAATTAGGGGGCAGCTAGGTGGCGCAGTGGATAGAGCACCAGCCATGGAGTCAGGAGTACCTGAGTTCAAATCTGGCCTCAGACACTTAACACTTACTAGCTGTGTGACCCTGGGCAAGTCACTTAACCCCAATTGCCTCACTAAAAAAAAAAAAAAAAATTAAAAAAAAAAAAGAAAAAGAAAATTAGAAGCTTCTATAAAAACAACATCAATATAATTAAAATAAGAAGGAAGGTTTTCAATTGAGAAAAACATCTTTGAGTCTAATACCCAAAATACATAGGGATTTGACAAAGTATTTAAGACAAAGATTCAATCTTCAAAAGATAAGTTTTCAGAAAATGAAATGCAAATGAAAAACTACCATATGGAAAACTGCTTTGAATAACTACTAATAAGAATAATAAAACTTAAAACACTACTGAAATTTTATTTCGTAACCCTTAAAGTGGCAAATATGATACAAGACAGAAATAGTTAATATTGGGGAGATTATAAAAATTACAATTGTAATAAACTATTGTCAGATCTATGAACTGTTTCATCCATTTTAGAACAGAGTTTGTGAGAAAAGTTACTATACTGGTCACACCCTTTGACCTAGATATCCCACTACTGGGCATATATCCTTAGTGAGTCAATCACTCAAAGATCAATCATATAATGTTTTTTATTTTTATTGATAGCTAACATTTTGAATTCCAAATTCTATCCCTCCTTCCCTACTTCACCTTCCCCCTCCCTGCATCAGTAAGCAATCAGCTATAGGTTTTATATGTGCAATTATGTAAAACATTACCATTTCAGTAATTTTTGTTTAGGAAAACTTGATTAAAAGGGGGAAAATGAAAGAAAGAAAATGAAAAATAACATGCTTCAGTCTGTGTTCAATAAATATCAGGTTTTTTTTCTTTGGAGGTAGATAGTATGCTTCACCCTTAGTCTTTGGGGATTGTCTTGGATCATTGTATTGATGACAATAGTTAATTCATTCACAGTTCTTCATCAAACAATATTGCTGTCACTATGCACAGCATTCTCCTGGTTCTGCTCACTTCACTATCTATACATCAGTTCATATAAATCTTTCCAAACCTTTTTGAAATCATCCTGCCTGTCATTCCTTATAGCACAATAATATTTCACCACCATCATATACTACAGCTTGTTTAGCCATTCCCCAATTGATGGGCATTCCTTTGATTTCCAATTCTTAGCCATCACAAAAAGAGCTGCTATAAATATTTTTTGTACAAATAGGTCTTTTTCTCTCTTGGGGGATGTCTTTGGGATATAAACCTAGCAGTGGTATTGCTAGGTCAAAGGGTATGCACAGTTTGAAAGCCCTTTGTGTATAGTTCCAAACTGCTCTCCAAAATGGTTTGATCTGTTCACAATTCCACCAACAGTGGATTAGCATCCCAGTTGTCCCACATTCCCTCCAATATCGAACATTTTCCTTTTTTGTTATATTTGCTATACTGATAGGTGTATGGTGATACCTCAGAGTTATTTTAATTTGCATTTTTCTAATCAATAATTATTTAGAGCATTTTTTCATATGACTATAGATAGTTTTCATTTCTTTCTTTCTTTCTTTTTTCTTTCTTTCTTTCCTTCCTTCCTTCCTTCCTTCCTTCTTTCTTTCTTTCTTTCTTTCTTTCTTTCTTTCTTTCTTTCTTTCTTTCTTTCTTTCTTTCTTTCTTTCTTTCTTTCTTTCTTTCTTTCTTTCTTTCTTTCTTTCTTTCTTTCTTCTTTTTTTTTTGCAGGACAATGAGGGTTAAGTGATTTGCCCCGGGTCACACAACAAGTATCTGAGACTGGACTTGAACTCAGGTCCTCTTGAATCTAGAGCCTGTGATTTATCCACTGTGCCACCTAGTTGCCCCCCTAGTTTTAATTTCTTTATCTGAAAACTGCCTGTTCATATCCTTTGACCATTAATCAATTGGGAAATAATTTGTATTTTCATAAATTTGACTCAGTTCTCTATATATTTGAGAAATGAGGCCTTTATACTTGTTGCAAAAATTATTTCCAAGTTTTCCACTTTCTTTGTAATTTTTGTTACATTGTTTTTTTTATTACAAAAGCTTTTAATTTTATGTAATCAAAATGAACTTTTTTAGATTTTGTAATGTTCTCTATATCTTCTTTGGTACTAAATTCTTCCTTGTCCATAAATCTGACAGATAAACTATTCCATGCTCTCTTAATTTGCCTATGGTATCACCCTTTATGTATCACCAATTTTTACCTTATTTAAGTCTACATCTCACACCGTATACTAAAATAAGGTCAAAATGAGTACATGATTGGGGGCGGCTAGGTGGCGCAGTGGATAAAGCACTGACCCTGGATTTAGGAGTACCTGAGTTCAAATCTGGCCTCAGACACTTGACACTTACTAGCTGTGTGACCCTGGGCAAGATACTTAACCCCCATTGCCCCGCAAAAAAAAAAAAAAAATGAGTACATGATTTACACACACACACACACACACACACACACACACACACATATATATATGTATGTATATATATATATATATAAATTTAAATGGATAAAGGCAAGGTGGCAAAGTAGTATTATCAAGCACAGCTGATCTCTATACTTATATCTCCCCCAAAGAGAATTAGAAAATGTACCAGACTAACTGTTGGGAAATCCAAGGGGAAAAAAAATCACAGTGGACTGTAGCAACGGCCATGGTCATACCACATCTATAGTAGTGTATTCACTTTGGGATGATGAAGGGACTACAAGGTCATCTGAGCATCAGTTAAAATTCCTGAGATATTTAACCTGAAGAAGAGAAAACATGGAAGAGCCATATAAGTTCTCTACAAGTATTTAAAGAAGGGAAATTAGACTTGTTCTCCTAGGCCCTAGAGGTCAGAACTAGGAGGGAATGAATAGGAGTTGTATAACAAATTGGAAGGATTATTGATTCTGGAGCCAAAGGACATAGGTTCAAACCCACCTCTATGACCTTGGGAAGTCACTTAATAACTCTGGGCCTTGATTTCCTCATCTGTAAAGTAAGACTCTAAGGTCTCTTCCAGATTTAAATCTGCAATACTGTAAGTCTGTCTTTTGAACTTTTTTGTTTGTTTGTTTGTTTGTTTTGTTTGTTTTTTTAGGCAATGGGGGTTAAGTGACTTGCCCAGGGTCACACAGCTAGTAAGTGTCAAGTGTCTGAGGTCAGATTTGAACTCAGGTACTCCTGAATCCAGGGCCAGTGCTTTAACCACTGCGCCATCTAGCTGCCGCTGTCTTTTGAACTTTTACCGCTGCTCAGATCTATTGTCCCATAAGACAAATTCAGGTTTAATATTAGGAATAAACAATAATAATTTGAGTTATACAAAAGTGAAGTTCCTGGAGCAGTAAGAAGGGGATGGGACTCAAAATCAGAAAGACACAGGTTCGATTCTTGCCTCGAACACTTCCTAGCTGTGTTATCCTGGACAAGTCACTTAAGCTCTCTTGCTTCAGTTTACTTATTTGTAAAATGAAGAGGCCACAATAAGGAAGACAGGGAGCTCACTTTTTTGTCTTTGTATCCCTAATGTCTACCACAGTGCTTGGCACATAGGAGGTGCTCAATGAATGTTTGTTGAGGATGAGTTGATCAACAGTTGGGGTGGGCAGGGAGGTGTAGGGAGAGAGGAAGGGAAGAGGTCCCCTTGAGGACTGTACACAAAAGAAAAAATATACCATTGAAGTAGTAGGGGTGGGAGGGGACTATTGAACAATACTCAGCATTGTATACCAAGTGCTAAATAGGTGGTTCATATATTGATATGAAATAATAATAACAGTCAGTGTTTATGTAATGCTTTGAGGTTTACAAAGTATTTTACATACATTAACTCATGTGTTCCTCTGAGGAAACTGAGGCACTTAAAATCAAGTCCAATAACTGTGTGAGGCAGGTCTTCTTAGTTCTAAGTCCACTACATGATTATTCTTCACTGCCCTTCTAGGTCAAAAAAAGTTCCATTTTTTCTTGTTCAGTCATGTCTCACTCTTCATGACCCCATTTGGGGTTTCCTTGGCAAAGATACTGGAATGGTTTGCCATTTCTTTCTCCAGCTCATTTGACAGATGAGGAAACTGAGACAAACAGGGTTAAGTGACTTGCCTAGGGTTGTACAGCTAACGAATGGCTGAGGCAGGATTTGAACTCAGGTCTTTCTGACTCCAGGCCTGGCATTCTGTGCACTGTGCCACCTAGATGCCTTCCATTTGACATATGGACAACTGAAACCCAGAAAAGGTCAAATTTTTTTGCCCAAGAACAACAGAGCTAATTAGTGACATCTCTAGATAATACTGGAAATTGGTCAATCAATAAACATTTATTAAGTATTTACTTTGTGCCAAGCACTGTGCTAAGCACTAGAAAATTAGAGTCAGATCATAGAGAGTACTGAATGCTGAGCTGAAGAATTTAGACTTGGGAGATAGGGAACCACTGAGAACATGGGGTCAGATGATTAAACCTGAGTTTCATAAAGATTAATTTGTTAGCTACATTGATGATGGATTAGAGGAGAGGAAGAGATTAAGGGCAAGGGTACTGGTTAGGAAATGTTTGAAGAAGTCCAGGAGTGAGTTGATAAAGAACTAAATTATGATGGTACCTATGAGAATCTCCCCAAGCACAAAAGGAACTTATTCTTTATGGATTTGGCTAACTTCTGTGGTTTTCCCCCTCCTTGAAACTTAATTGTTTAAATAATGTTCTAAGAAGCTAGAGCGTAACTTACATGTGGAGTGGTACAGTTGTTGTACATACATTCTCACAGGCCCTAAGGAGAACGATGTAATCATTCCAATCCAGCTTGTAAAATCTTGCCCTCAACAGTTGTGTTTTTTTGTGTTTTTTTTTTAAGAGTCAGCAAAATATCATTTTTGGCAAAGAAAGGCTGTCTTAGGAGGCAAGAGGTAAGCGCAAAAACCTGCCAAGTCTTGAAGGTCCCTTCATAAACTGTGATTTATCTTCCAGCCTTTTGTTTGTTTATCATCTCTCTGGGCCAGAAGTACAGTGGTTGGTGTTGGTGGGCCTCTTTGGGGTAATTTGATATTCCTTGGGAAGGGGCCTTGTGAAAGCTGAGCCAGGCCTGGAGTAGGCCACAGTGGCCTTGCAAATATCCCCACTACTCACTCCTCTTCCCAAAGCTTTACTTCACTGCTGCATGGAGGTCAGGAATTCATAGCAGCTGGGGCTGATACTCAGTCTCAACAGTGGGGGAAAGCCAATAGAGTTGACTCCTATTTGCAAAAGCCAAGGACCCATTAAAAAAGGGGGAGGGTAGTGGGGTGGTGGGAAGGACTTGCTCACCTCACTGGAATACATCCAAATCTCCCTATTTTTGAGGCATGAAGTAGTCAGGGGTCAGAAGGCTGCTCTTTTAAAGGGGCCAGGGACCTATGAAGGAAGGAAAGGAGCTGCTGAGGTAGGATTGATCAGTCACTGTTTGAGGGGGAAAGGACCTTTGAGGCTAGTTTTATAGATGAGAAAACTGACTCCGAAAGAGGAAAGAATTTGTTCAGAGCCCTGCAGCAGCCAGGACTAAAACTCAGATCTTCTGTCCTTCAGAACAATGCAGTAGAACCAGCTATCAGAAAAAAAGAGACAACACAAGTACAATAGTGCCCTTTTGTTCATCTAGTGTGCTCACCATAGCTCACTAACTTTCTTTAATTTCTAGCACCCGTGAATAATGGTGAAGAATTTAAGACAGATTATAGTCCCCAAATTCCTGGATGCACTCATCCAGACAGAGTAATTAGTTCAGACTTTTGCTCAGTTCCAGGAAACATCAGATAGGCACAAACTTTTAAGCTATATGGAAGGAGATTTAAAATACATTTCATACATATATACAACTTTAAATGGGTATATATAAATCAAATGGTCAGAAATGGTTTCATTATGGCTTGATGTTGACATTAGTCAAGCCACCTTATATTCATTCATATGACACTTTTAAGCTGTCAAGTGTTTTCACATTATCTCATTTGATCTATACATCCTTCCTAAGAGGTATGATCCCTGTGGATCTCCAGACCTTGCTATCCAACCTGCTGCTGCACTCTAAGGATGTCTGGGTCTTCCTATCTCTACTGACTCTGTATCCTAAGGATCATTAGACCTTTCAAGCAGACCTCGTTGTCTTACCCAACTGAAATGTGAACTCCTTGAAAGTAGTCTGTCCTTCTAGTGAGTAATATAACTGGGCTTAGAAGTCTGTATCATCTGAAGCAGTTCTCAAAGACCTGCAAAGTCAATTTGTTGGAAGTTATCAGATTCCCATTTTATAACCCAGATCCTAGCAGGGATGAGTAGTTTCCTGGTATGACCACTCTCTCAGTAGAGAAGTGATCCACAGGTCAAGCAGGATAAAATAAGCTTATTGAATAGTGTCCTGGGCTTTTCAGCTCTTCAGCTGCAGCAAAGAACATTTCTCACAAGTGAGATAATTTCTGGGAATGGGATGAGAAGGGGCATTGCAGAAGTTGCTAATACTCAAGAAAAGTTTTCGCGCTTTCCAATTGCTATCTCAGCAGATAGGTTTCTCCTCAAGGAACCACATGTTTTGACAATCTAAAAAGAAAAAGAAAAACAAATATCAATTCCTGGGTAGAACTTAAAAAAATAAAACTACTTCTGATACACACCTCCTTCCCAGTTCTCCATCCAGGGGTTCATTGTCACTGCTTTGGGAGACTCAGAAGGTTCCACAGAAGTGGCAGGTTGGCCAATGATGCTAACCGCAAGAGGCCTTCATTATAGACCCATTTTAACCAAGACTAGGGAAGGCTCATGGCTTAACTTGAGACACCCAGGTTTCATTAACTGTAAAACTGGTTGTTGTAAGGATCAAATTACATGATATTTTTAAAGTGCTTAGCATAGTAGTAGGTGTTGTATAAATCCTTATTCTCCTGTTGTCTCCTTCCCTTATGGCAGATAATTCAAGAGTTAGTTATAATCATCACTGGAATATATTTTGTGATTCTTCTCCCTTCAGGTTCCACCTTGCTTATTTACTGTAAAAATAAATCCATGCTCCCTTAGCTCTTCAATATTTGCAACGCTCTTTGTTCAGAATATACCTGTGAGGCAGATAATCTCAATATTATTATCCCCATTTTACTGATGAGGAAACTGATGATGATCTCTCAACATTCAGTGACTGGCATATAATCCCATAGCTAGTAGGCTGGAGGATCAGACTTTTAAAGGTAGAAGAGACTTTGGAGGTCATTGAATTCAACTTCCTCATTTTATAAATGAGGAAACTGAGGCAAAGAATGGCTTGAGTGACTCACCCAGGATCACAAACTTAGCAAGGATCTGAGACAACATTAAACATCTAAGTCTCCAGACTCCCAAATCTGGCACTGGATCCATTGTACCCCATTGCATCTCCACCCTGAAGGGTAGACAACCAACCCGACCTAAAGAAATAATTCACTCTCAACAATCTAAAATAAGAAATCAAAGGTTGAATACTTTCCTGAGAACACAGCCTCTTGGGCTGACTGCACATGAATGTGCCTAGTGAACATCCCACAAAAACAAAGGGATTGCCTACTGCAGAAATTTTTACATGACCCCTGGTATATAGGTATATTAAATAGCCATACATAACTTTTTACTGTTGCCAAATTATTCTCGACCCCCACATTCAGTTATGTGACCCCATATGGGGTCATGACCCACAGTTTAAACTTTACTCTAGCATGCCTATCTAGGTCCATTGCCTTTTCATTAAGACACTTATTAGCTTTGTGACCCTAGGCAAGTCACTTAACCTTTCTCAGCCTCAGTTTCCTCATATGAAAAATGAAGATTATAGCACCCACTTCATAAGGTTCTTGAAAGGATCAAATGAAATTAATATGTGTAAAGTGCTTCACAAACCTTAAAAGGCTATATAAATAGCCACCATCATCATATCATCCTTCTTCATCATCATCATTATTTCACTTTTTCCCCTTAGTAAAGGTCTCTGAACTTCTTATTTCTTTCATAACCTGAATCAGTGGTTATAGAGAGCTTCAAATGGGTCCCCTATATTTATATTTATATATGAAGACAAATGTCTTCATAGGGCAGCTAGGTGACACAGTGGATAGAGTACCAGATCTGGAGTCAGGAAGACCTGAGTTCAAATCTGACCTCAGATACTTGCAATCTGTGTGAACCTAAGCAAGTCACTTTAACCTTGTTTGCCTCAGTTTCCCTCATCTATAAAATGAGCTGGAGAAAGAAATGACAAACTACCCCAGTATCTTTGCCAAGAAAACCTCAAATAGGATCATGAAGAGTTGGAAACAACTGAATAACAAAATTATTTTCTTTTCTCCCACTCTAGTTTACCAAGACTTTTAAAGGCAAAAATGAGCATTGATTTTGAGAATTTACTTTAGTAACAAACCTCATATAAAATTTAAAAAAGAAAAGATGGGAGAGAGAAGGGTGAAGGTTTCCCTAACTATACCCTGGCATCTCACAATCTCACAAGCAAGGCATCTTTACATGTGTAAAAATAATCCCACAATTGTCTCGACCCACTGCATCAATCTTGTTGGCTATAGAAAGGGCTCTAAATAAGCCTCTGCTGCATTTTTCAAAGGAAAAAAATCCAAGCTATCAACAACCGTATGAAAAAGTTTTCTAAAACGCTAATAATTAGTGACATGGAAATTAAAATAACTCAGAGGTTCCACCTCATACACATCAGATTGGTTAAAATGAAAACAAGGAAAACGACAAGCATTGGAGGAGCCTGGGAGAAATAGGCACACCAATGCACTGTTGGTGGACATGTAGATCACTCCAGCCCTTCGGGAAAGCTGCTATAACCTCAAAGTCACTCAACTGTGCTCTGCATTCCATTTGACCCAGCAGTACCACTACTAGACCTATACCCCCCTGTTAAAATAATGGAATTTGGTAGACGCCCAGGGGTCCGACTTGATTGACTTAGTAGTGTTTGAATTGGGCGTGAATGAGGAACTATTAAGTACCTACTTAAAGGGGATTAGATCAAGGAAAGATGAAAAGGAATCATATCTATATAAATATTTACAGTAGTGACTACTGTTATCACAAAGAACTGGAAAGAAGGAATGTGCATCCATTGGAGAACTGCTGCACAAAGTATGGCATTTAAATTAATGTAATATTATTGCACTATAAGAAACAATAAAAGGGTCAATTTCAGAGAAACGTGGGAAAAGTCATATAAATTGAAAGTGAGCAGAACTCAATTTATACAATAACAATACCATTTATAAATAAAAACAACTTCGAAAGGCTTAAGAACTTTGATTAGTGCTATGACTGACAAGTTCAGAGGATCAATGATAAAGCATGCCACCTCCCTCCTAACAGAGGGGATAGACATAAGATGCAAAATAAGATACATTTTCAGACATGGCCACTACAGGAATTGGTTAGGCTCAGGTATGCAGAGTTCTTTCAGGAGCTTTCTTTTTCTTTTTTCCATTTGAGATGGTGGGTGGGAAGAAAAAGAGGACTAGAGATAAGGTAGGTTGAAAGAGAGAAAGAAAAAGAGAGAGAGGAAGGAAGGAAGGGATAGAAAGAAAAAGAGAGAAAGAAAAAAAGAAAGGGAGAAGGAAAAAGAGCCACTGAAGTATTTTTATTACACAGAAAGCCTGAAGGAAGAGCAGAATTACAGCCAAGCAGGAAAGCTTTGAAACATATGGATTGAAACCATAATATTATATTGTTATGTTATCATAGCATATTATATGTTTTTTGAAGCAAGCTGTATCTAATGGAGAGTTTCAATCTCATGTACAAATCTCATTTTCTTTGCCACTCTGTATATGGAAATCCCATTTTATTTGGTGTTTGTTAAATTCAGAATAACATTTTATTTTAATTATTAAATAGGCCTGTGCCAGGGGTTCAGCCAGTTCCAGGCCCTAGGTCAGAACTCACTCTACCTTGCTCTATCTCCTGCTTTCTCAAGAGACAAGAGAGAAGTTTGTCAATGCCCATTTCTTCACTAAGTATAAAGTACTTCTGGTCCAGTGTTGTTGTTGTTGTTGAAGTTACACTGATATTTTAAAAACATTTTAGTAATTTCTGGAAATACCTCTCTGCTCTCCTCTCCCCCAAACATCTCCCAGCCCTAGAATTCTATCTTTCATTGTAAGAAAAAGGTCAAGGGGCAGCTAGGTGGTGCAGTGGATAAAGCACTGGCCTTGGATTCAGGTTGACCTGAGTTCAAATTTGACCTCAGACACTTGACACTTGCAAGCTGTGTGACCCTGGGCAAGTCGCTTAACCCCCATTGCCCCACAAAAAAAAAAAGAAAAAGAAAAAGAAAAACGTCAAAATAAGTCACCTGATACAATGATTTCATCTGACAATGTATACAACATTCTTCCCTGATAGCCCCCTCCTCTCTGATTAGAGAACAAAGACATATTTTATCATCTGTTGTCCAGGCTCAACCAATTTTTTTTTTCCTTTTCTTTTTCCTTTCCTTTCCTTTTGCTTTCCTTTTTTTCTTTTGCCGCCTGGTTTTATCTTTTTTTTTTTTTTTTGACCTTGCCCTAATTCACAAGGCTGAAGTTGATTTGGGGATTTGTTTTCCTTTGTTTCTTTCCCACTCTCCTCCTTGGCTTTTATGTTCTAAATTGCCATTCATCAGATTTACGTTATACCTATGTAGAGCGGCTCCCAGCCGTCCCAGGTGGCCCCTGTTTCCTCCTCCTGCCTCTGATGATGGGTAGAGATCCATTCTGTCTTCTCCATCGCTGGTGCCTGGAGCACTGAATGAAAGACATTCTTTTATCACTGGACCTTTTTTACCTTCCTTTTTTTCCCTCATTTCTTATGAAAGTGTAAAGGTCTTTTTCAAAAGCAGCAAAATTATTCAAAACAATAACAACACTTTTTCTTAAAGTAACTGGACCACAAAAATTATCAAGCATGCTCAGTCCTCTGCTCTTTTTTCTTTTTAAATAGCACAGCATTACATGGGAAGAAGGTCCTTCTAGCTGATTGTTACTTTTTGCTGAGGTCAATTCTCTTAATGCCTGAGCTCCTTCCCAGGAGTAAGAAAGGCCAATTCCCTTGGCAATCACTCTTTTGGGCCACAAAGCTACTACCAATTCCATTTTGACAAAGGGGGAAAATATGCATATAATCATTATCATATATTAGAAAGATTGCTATTACAAGGCATTTCTAAGATCCCTATCACATGTTATGAATATGGTTTCCTAGAATCATACAATGTTTAGCTTGGAAAAGACTTCAGGGTCTTTCCTAACATCTTCTACCACCATCACCACTTCTCCCCCACAATTGAGGTTAAGGGACTTGCCCAGGGTAATATAGCTAGTAAATGTCTGAGGCCAGATTTGAACTCAGATCCTTCTGACTTCAGGGCCAATGATCTATCCACTGCTGTCCCTGTCTTTCCTAACTTCTAATAGGATCTTGAACTCTATCTCCTTACTTTACAGATGAGGAAACAGCCCAGAAGTTCTATGACTTGTCTAAGATCACAAAGGTAGTAGGTAAAACAATAATAAATGTCATGCCTGGCATTGTGCTAAGTGCTGAGGATACAAAAAAAGGCCAAAAGTTCCTTTTCAGAGTCTAATGAGGGTATGTAAGAAATAATAGAGAGAAGGTGCTAACCTGAAGGGAAAGACTAGTTCCACCATGACCCTAGAAAAATCTAGACTAGTTCCCCATCAAGCACAGATAGAGGCAAAGCCTCTGTTTTCCTAGACCAACTGCTGATTATATGACACCAAAAAGTCAGTTGGTAATCATTGGTCCAAGAGTCTGATTGAATTTGGTTCAGGAAATGAAGGAGATAGTTATTTGTGGTATCATAAACATTCCTGCTCTAATTCTAAGAGTCTCCAAAAGACATTCAATCAGGTTCTCCTCTTATGAATCCTGAAAAATTGTGCCTTGGGTACTTTTACCAACTACAAATAAATATTCCTTTCATTTCCTGAACTTCTACAATATTGCAGGCAAGAGGCAATAGGGACCTAAACTAGGGTCGTAGTCAATATAGGTTCACAGATAATCCAAAAGTCACTGTACACATCCACACCAATGATATAGTTACAGATACAGATATAGACACAGATACAGATAGCTATAGACAGAAAAAGAAACAGATATAGATATAAATACCTATAGATATTGATACCTATGATATTCATTCTCCGGACCCATTACTACCTTAACAACTTGGCTTGTAGTAAGAAGACATCCAGAGGTTATACTGGTCAATAAAAAAAAAATTAACAATTGACTCTGTGGGAGAAAAAGTATGCCCAGCATACTTTTTAAAAGTTTGACATGCATTATTAACATTTTCTCCATCACTTTTTTTTTTTTTGCAGGGCAATGGGGGTTAAGTGACTTGCCCAGGGTCACACAGCTAGTAAGTGTCAAGTGTCTGAGGCCAGATTTGAACTCAGGTACTCCTGAATCCAGAGCCAGTGCTTTATCCACTGCGCCACCTAGCTGCCCCTTCTCCATCACTTTTAAAAGTCTAGATAATTATCAAAACAATAATTCAAATTGTGATTTGTAGTGTTTGCAAATTCAGAAGCATAAATGGTGCCATGAAACATTTTACATCTAGCTCTTGTGAGCTGGTCCAAGTTGGCTCTAGCACACCATCGATTAGAAAATCCCAAACAGTAGACAATCCTCAGAATGGAAAATCGAGAATTTACTACATTTACATTTTGCTTACATTTTCAGATTTCTCCCCCTCTTGGAAATTAGTACAGTTTGGAAGAGAGTTTTCTAAGTGGCATCTGCAGACTGGCACAAAAATTTGTGGCAAGTTGTACAAACTGTGTTATTCCTCCAGAGGCCTTGTGGGAGAATCCCTGGTTACAACACTGGTGGTAGATAAAAATGGAAGGCTCTGTTTTAGAGGCTTCTTTTTTTAACTAACCTTTCATGCCAAAAACATCCTAAGAATCTAAATTTGGGGGAAGGATGCTGATGGCTTTCCTTTCCAAAGCATCAAAGTGTAACAGACTAGATGTTTCAGGACCCTGGATTCCTTAGTGTTCAAGTAAGGAAAACAATAAGTGCATAGCTATCCTGAGACTTTCTATGGCTTTGGCCTGACTGTCATTATGGGGGATTATGTTGTTATTCAATTACGTAATAGGTGGTTGCATAATTCACCCAATTGTATACAGATTTTTTGGAAATCCATTTTCCCCCATAAACAAGAGCATAATTTTAACCACAGGACCACTTAAATCTTCCCCCTAAGCTGCCTTATTTGCATTTTTTCCCGACACAGCTTACATTTTTTTTTTTACTTAATTGGGTGTTTTTCAGCATCAAGTCTGATTACCAATACAAAGCCCCCTCTTCCCATACTACCATCCCCCATCCTCTTACTTCTCACTTTTAATATCCCCATGCCTTTTTGCAATTAAAGGGGGAAAAAACTTGAAAACAAATCTCCTCTGTCAAGAAATAAAAGGAAGCTAATTCAGAAGTGATTTCGAGGAATGTCCATAAAGAGCGGGGCATTGGCTCCATAGCTTCGTACCTGGAAAGCCACGTGCTCAAGGCCCTTCCTGCTCTCCACTAAGAAGCTCTTAGATGCAGAGCCAGAAGAACAATCAACAATGGCACTTAAGAAATATTTTAAGTGGGAAAACTACAGAACTCAGACTTTGGATCTACTTTAAAATCCAGGAAGCACTCTCTTTGCCCTCCATCCACTTTCTATTTACAGTCCACCTTCCATTACTCAAACATATGTACACTTTTTTTGAAGGCCACCTCCTCCCATTAGGACATGAACCCTTCAAGGGCAGGGGTCATGGCTGTTTTTACTTTCTTTGTATCCTCAGCACTTACCACAGTTCTTGGCACATAATAAACACTTAATAAATGCTTGTTGACTGACTGATTGTAACCTTGGGAAAGGAAACATATACAAAGGATGGAGAAAATTGACAGAAAATAGAGTTTCGGGTGAATTCTTAATTTTCAGAGACAATTCATTTACAAAATATATATGGTACAGGGGGCAGCTAGGTGGCACAGTGGATAAAGCACTGGCCTTGGATTCAGGAGGACCTGAGTTCAAATTCGACCTCAGACACTTGACACTTACTAGCTTTGTGATCCTGGGCAAGTCACTTAATCCTCACTGCCATATATATATATATATATATATATATATATATATATATATATATATATATATATATATACACACACACACATATACACATAAACACACATATATACACATACATACATATATATGCACACACATATATACATATATGTATATATACATATACACACATACACACACACTCACGCACACACACACATATATATATATATATATATATATATATATATATATATATATGGTACAAAGGGAAAGTAGTCTCAAAGGGAAAGCAGCAATAGTGGGAGATTGAAATTGGGAACAAAAATGGATTCCTGCAAAAAGTAGAATTTGAGATGCCTTTTTTTAGAGGCAATCAGGCTTAAGTGACTTGCCCAGGGTCATTCAACTAGTAAGTGTCTGAGGCTGAATTTGAAGTCAGGTTGTCCTGTGCTCTATCCATGAGATGAGTCTTGAAGGAACCCAGGGAAGCCAGGAGGCAGAGGTGAGAAAGGAGAGAATATGTGAAGTAAAGAGGTAGATTATCATAGAGAGATGGAGTGTTATAAGAGAGAACAGTAAGAAGGCCAATGTCACTGGATTGTAGAATGCATGGAGGCCTTAAAACATAAGAAAACTAAAAAAGTATGAAGGAGATGGTTTTGGAAGAGCTTTAAGAGGCAAACGATATTTTTCTATTTAAATTTTGGAGGTAAAAGTGTGTCACTAGAGCGTTTTGAGCAAGAGATGATATGGTCAGATCAAGACTTTAGGAGGTGGGGCAGCTGGGTGGCACAGTAGATAAAGCACCAACCCTGGATTCAAGAGGACCTGAGTTCAAATCCAGCCTCAGACACTTGACCATACTAGCTATGTGATCTTGGGCAAGTCATTTAACCCTCATTGCCCCACAAAGCAAAGGAAAAAAAAGACTTTAGGAAGGTCATGTTGGCAGCTCAGTGAAAGATGGATTGGTGTGGGAAGAGATTTGAGGCAAGGAGACCAAACACGAGACTACTGGAATAGCCCAGGTCGGAGATGATAAGGGCTTGTACTAGAGTAGTGGCTATATTGCAAAATTAAGTGTCAGGAATTGGCAACAGTTTGGGAATGTCGGGTGAGTGCAAATGAAGAGTCAATGATGACACCAAAGTTCCAGATTTGGTGATGGAAGAATGGTGGTGCTTTCAGTGGTAATAGGGAAGCTCAGAATAAGGCAGGACTTCCAGGGAAAGAAAAAGAATTCTGATTTGTTCATGTTGAGTTTGAGACTATCATAGGATATTCTGTTTGAGATATCCATGAGACAGTTCATAATGTGAGACTGGAGCTCAGGAGAAAAGTTCAGGCTAGATATATAGATCCAAGAATCATCTGTGTGGAGATGATGATAATTGAACCTATGGGAGCTTATGAAATCAGCAAAAAGAGTAAAGAGGAACAAGAGAAAGGGACCAAGCAGAACAGACCCTTGGATATACCCCCTGGTTACTGGTCATGTCCTGGATTAAGGTCCAGAAAAAAAGACTGATAAGGAATGGTAAGAGATATAGATATGTAAGTGGTATGTGGTGAGTGATAAAGATATGTAAGAGAACAACAGTCTGGAGAACAGTATTATGAAAACCTATAACAGAAGGATTGACAGTGTCAGAGGCTAAAGAGAGGTCAAGAAGGATGAGGATTAACAAAAAGTCATTAGATTTGGCATCCAACATTGGGAAAAACAGTTTTAGTTGAAAGATTAGATTGGAAGATAAATTACATAATGTTCTACCATAGAAAAAGAAGGAACATTGAAGATCTTAATTCAACCCATCCATTTTACAGATGTAGATTGGGATGGAGGGGAAGGCTATGTGCTGAGTATCATTATTACCTCAACAAGGACACTGACTTCTACTTTTCACTGCTTCTAGCTTGTTTCCTAGTTAATTCTCTCCCCGTTCCAAAGGTGGTCTAGGTATGAATGAATAGGTTTTGACATATTAGTAAAATTGCATAAAACCATCTTTCCAATCAGCTTGTCAACAACCTCCCCAGCCTGATGTGGGGGGAAATCTCCCCACTTTTGGGTTATATTCCCTGTTCTTGATCTCAAATTGTGCACTGATAGACTGGACTAAAAACATTGTAAATGTCTATATAAATCAATCCTCAATATTCCCATTTTTAACTTTTGGCACTTCAAGCATTTGTGTGATTTTATTAGTAATCTCATTTTCAGTTTGGCATTGGTAACTGTGAACATTTGAAGATATGCACAGGAGAGGAAAAAAATGAGAGGCATGAATCCAGTCTGTGTAATGGCTAGTATCCTACCAGGCACTTTACTGGTCTTATTGTAAAGAGCTCTCTGGGTATTCGTAATGTCAGAGGTGTGATTGAAACCTTGTCAGTCTCAGAGTCTTTTGATGGCAGTGACTAAAATGCCAGCAACCTCTCCCTTAGTTTTCAGAGGGAAGTAGAGGTAAAGATATTTACAGCAGTGTAGTATAGTCTGAAATCAATGTTTTGTTTTTCTTTTTGTTTTTTATTGAGATGTTAGCACAAAAGCACAAAATTTTCGGGAATTACTAGTGGGAGAGATGTTTTGCATGTTACCAATTTTATTTTTTGTATCTGCATTTTATGAGTTATTTCATGATTGCTGTGTTAGGAAAGGCACATATTATCAGAATTAATGTTTTGTTATGCAGAAATGTATGTTTTCAGCAATCTCTAGCAAAAAGATTACAGTTTTAGGCAGTCAGAGAAACCTAATTCCCTATTTCCCATAGGTTCAATGTAGCCACATTTGCATTTTTTACTTTCATACTGTTCCCCTGTGAAAGTTGAGGTTTGATGGTACTTGCACAGAAACATAAAAAAGCATTAAAATGATCTATAGGAGGCTGTGATGGCATATGATCTTGAGTTAAGGTTGAATCTCTCCCCTTCTCACAAGTTAAAGAGAAAACTGGGGGGGGGGAGGGAGGAGTATTCTCTAAGGAAATGAGGAAAGACAGGTGCTATGTACTGTTCTCCAGAAGTCTCACCAACTCCAGTCTGTTGGTATGAATAGGTCTGATGTTCACTACAGTCTGCTTTTGTTAGCTCATACATTCACATTTTCTCTCATCTGTTTAGTGCTTTGCTTCCATTTCCATTTTGATCATTTATTTTCTGTTGCAAGGGTTCCATATGCTATGCTCTTTCACTTCTCACTTGGCAGGAGAAACTGACACCTGAATATAACCTTTCACCTTCTCTCTGTCTCAGCAACATGACTTCTCTCCTGGAAAGAAGTTCCCTCTAAAGTCAAAAACCTGTAAAGACTCAGAGTAATACATGCCCAGTAGTACCCACATATCTTCCATTCTACCAAGTCTCTGTTGCAAAGTCCCTGGGAGAGGGGTTATGTATATAATGTCTGTCTCAATGTAGCTCACAAGGAGGCAAGAATAGACATCTTTAGCATCTCCTACCTCCAACCTTATAGAAGGAAGAATTCATTCCAGAAGGGGAATCAGGATATTGGGGTCAGAGGCTAGACACTTTTCTCTCCTCTGGGAGAGGGAATATTGGACTAGAATGGTCTCTATCTGCTCCTTTAAATGTTGTTAGTTATGGGGAAATCACTTTTAGGGTTCAAGATTAACCATTGAACACGATTTTTTTTGCAGGGCAATGAGGGTTAAGTGACTTGCCCAGGGTCACACAGCTAGTAAGTATCATGTGTTTGAGGTTGGATTTGAACTCAGGTCCTCCTGAATCCAGGGCAAGTGCTCTATCCACTGTGCCACCTAGCTGCCCCCTTGAACACTATTCTTTATTGGGTAAGGGGAGCTGCAAACTTTGTATCCAAGACTAGATTCCCTTCACAACAAATTCTAGTTCAATGAACATACAAAACAAACAGCAAAGAAACTAATTTATTCGTCAATAGCAAAACAGACATCAAAAAAAGAATACATATGAGAACATATACAAAATTGAAGGAGCTTTCCCATTGGGAACAAGATACCTCAACTCAACTGAGAGAGACAGTCTCAGATCTCACCCAAGGGGAAATACCCCCCAAAGACTCTAGTGTGTTGTAAGCTGTGAATAGGGGCATGATCAAAGTTCTACACATAAGCTTCTTCACAAAGGTTTTGTCTCCTTTCACTGATCTGAAGAGAGGTTGGAATAGCCATCTTTGAAACTGGAAGCCAAAAGAACCCAGAATTGCTTCTCTTCTGCTCTCACCAAGTCCTCCTCGACCTTCATTCAGGTAAAGAGCACAGATCTATGAACGATGAGAACAATGAGAAAAACGTTCCATACCAATGTACTTTGTGGCTCAAGTTACATACGAATAAGAAAACTAGGGCCATAAGAAGGGACATGCCTTATACAAGTACACAGAGTGAATTGGTAACAGGAGGCAAGCCTAGAACCGAGCCTTCTAACTTACAGTACAATACTTTTTTTTTAAATAGTCAACATTTTTATTTATAGTTTTGAGTTCCAAAATTTATCCCTCCTTTCTTTCCTCGAGTACCCCCTCCCTGAGGAGCTAAGCAATCAAATGTGGCTTATACATGCTCAATTATGACAATACAATATTCTTTCCACTCTATCACACTGACTCTCATGGAGTTGGGAGCTGATTTTCTCAGGTCTCCAAACACCTTGTCTTCTCTCATTAGAATGTGAGCACCTCAAGAGCAAGGAGTTTATCTTTTTGCTTGTAGATTTATTCCCAGTGCTTAGCACAGTACCAAGCACATAGTGAATAATTGTTGATTGTCAACTGAAAATATGTAAAGCTGATTTTGCAACCAGTATTTCATTGGGTGTTGGATATCCAGTTCATGACAATTTGCCTTGCTCTATTATTTACTATCCATGAGAGATGAGGCAAGTTGCTGCCTCTCCCTGGAACTAAACTTTCTCTTCTGTGAAAGGCGATGATTTGTAAGATCCTTTGTGAGTCTAATATTTGATAGCATTATGAACTTATTGAAAAATATCATGGAGGGGGTAGCTAGGTGGTGTACTGGATAAGGCACTTGCCCTGGAGTCAGGAGGACCTGAGTTCAAATCCAGCCTCAGACACTTGACACTTACTATCTGTGTGACCCTGGGCAGGTCACTTAGCCCTCATTAACCGCCAAAAAAAAGATAAGAAAAATATCATGGTAGAATCAGGGGAAAAAACAAAAACCCAGTGCTTCTTGGGTCAGAAGACCTAAGTGCAAATTGCATCTCTGCTCCTGATTCTTTGTGTGACCTTGGACAAGTTACACACACGGACATTTAACCTTCATGGACCTCTATTTCCTCATCAGTAAAATTATTCCATCTAGTCCTTTGAGGTTCTTTTCGGCTCTGGATCTATGACTCTAGGTTTTTTGGGGAGTCTTTTAAGACCTCATTCATTCCTTGCAATGAAAGCACAGCCAATGATCAATGAGACAAGATAGGATTAACTGAAGAAAAAACCCACTGCTCTTTCTCTGCAAAGCATTCTTGATGTTCACCATCTATGTAACCTTGTGTTAATTCCTTCCAATTTCAGTTAGGAAGAGAATTTCTTGAAATGTCATGTCTCTTTCTCTATAATCTTCCTTTGTTTTTGTAATGAGATGAAAGAACATAACTTTTGTTGAAATGATTTTCAGATAATTAGGCCTCCCTGTAAATCTTTTGGTCCCTGTAAATCTTTTGACCTGCAGTGAGAAGCACCCAAGTCTTACATAGTCTTTATCTGTGGTTTTGTTGTTCTTAAGGCACAACAGAAATTCAGCCTAACCTTTTGAAAGAGTAATTGTTTGCAGCCCATCACCCAAATGCTCTGGAGGATGCTCTGGTCTTTGGAGGAACCTGATTTAGTTTCAAACATTCTGGAAGTGGTTTTCTGCCAAAGTAAATTTGACACATGAATTTTCTGTCCAATTTAAGTCTTTTTAACCTCCTAAACTTTATCACAAAAGCTCCTGTTACATATACAAGTGAATTTTTTAGGCAGGACTGAGAAACAGAAAAGTGGAGGGTAATGGAATTAAACCAGGAACATAAAAATCAACCAAAGTTTAAAATAAAAACAACAACCTCTTGATTTTTTTTAAACTACTGGTTACCAAAAATACACTATTTGTGACTAAATTAAACTCTTTTCCCTCAGGATGGTTAGCGTCAATAGCTACATTTTGTATTAATTTACTCTGGTCATTAGACTGAATGCTTACTATTTTTTTAAGTGAGGCAATTGGGGTTAAGTGACTTGCCTAGGGTCACACAGCTAGTAAGTGTCAAGTGTCTGAGGCCAAATTTGAACTCAGGTCCTCCTGAATCCAGGGCCAGTGCTCTATCCACTGCGCCACCTAGCGGTCCCTGAATGCTTACTATTAAACAATTTCTAATATTCTTATTTTTCTTAGTAGGAAAACTGAGTAACTGGGCTTTCTCACAGAGTTTAAAGTACTTGATATATCCCTTAAATCTCTTAGCCATAAGTTCTCACATCTACAAAATGCAGGGGTTGGACCTTCTGAGATCCCTTCCAACTCTAAATTTATAATCCTTGGAATTTTGCAATTATCCTTGTAAGGGCCCTGATCACTCCCAATTTACAGAAGGATAATTGCAGATCAAGTTACTTACCTGATGTCAAACAGTGCACATCAGAACTAAGGTTGAATACTAATTTTCTTGGTTCCCATTCCTTCCCTCTTTCCCTAGAATTCATATTCAAGCTGTATCTTTTTTTTTCTTTAAAGACTGGGTCTCGGGGCAGCTAAGTGGGAAGATCCTACTCTGATTGGCCCAGGAGTGTTCCTCACTGCTTCATTTCTGAACTGCGCCAGGGCTTCCCTCCTTCAGCAGCCTGGTGGCTCTCAGTGTGAACACCCATTGTGGCTTAGCCTCCTGCAATTCAGAAGTTCTGGACTGGAGAGACCTGCTACCACACCAGGCTTAGCCACACCCTTGATGTCTGTAGACTCACTGGTTTTTGGGGCTCATGTTAGAGAACTGAGAGAACAGCTCTGATCCCACATGAGTCCTCATCTCTACCTGAGTCTGATCATGTTGGCATCAGCATGGATCTCTCCCAGCGATCAATTGGCTAGTGATCACTTTGATCTTGGTTCACTGTCTGCAGACCCTATAGTTCAATAGTAAAGGTCTTTTGCAATTGTACCTAGATGCATATATGTCTCCATGTACATATATACATGGATATGCATGTGTGTTTGTATAAATATATGTGTCTTTTATATACCTGTGTATGCATATTGTGCACATATATGCACTGTATAAGTGCGTGTATCAGTAGATAGATAACTTTAGGGCTAGAAAACACTGTTCACTGTTCGTCTCATTTGTTCCTCATCACAACTCTGTGGGATGGGTAGCCATCTGTTATTATCCCCATTTTGCTGATCACGAAATGAGACACTCAGAAGTGGATTCAGTCAGAAGACCAAATTTGATGCTGGACCGCTGTTTAGCAGCTGAGTAACTTTGAGCAAGTCGCAACCTCTTGTGACCTCAGTTTCTTCGAGTGTAAAATGAGTGGGTGGATTCCAGGATCTCTTCAAGCTCTAAAACTTTGATCCTCCATATCACAAGAGCCAGACTCAAATCAAAGCCTTCAGGCCTCGTGTCCAATCCTCTTCCCACTAACCCTAGCCTGCTTCCAGAGAAGCACTGCTCACTGGAGAAGTATTCTTCCTCTGTGCCCCCAAAGCTGTTCATACTGTAAAAAAAAAAATAAAACAAAATTGCTTTGCAGTAACTTATCTCTGCAAATATTTCCCCTAAGTAGATTGTTAGCTCCTTGGGGGCAGGACATGTTTAATTTATGCCATTGTATCCTCTGTACCTAGGATTTAAAAGGGTTCCAAAGAAGTATATTTAGGATTCCATGCTAGCCAGCCCGGGGGGATCAGAGATGCTTAGGAATGAAATGACAAAGACACAAAAGAAAAAAAATTCCAATGAAGAAGAAAAATAGGAGTTAGCTGAAGAGACTGATGTGATTGTGCAGGGAACTTGCCAAGTAACCTAGATGTTAAAAAGACAGAAGCATGTAAGAGAGTGGTGGGGTCCTAAGAAACTTGGTTTCAGTTGAGGTGAACAGGGGAAGCTAAGGACCACAGAAGGGACTTTTCTTTTTAGCTGTAGTGCAAGAAAAAGATGGGTCACAGAAAGGATGGGGCCTCTGGGTGGGAAGAATACAGTGATGTCACAGAGTTGCTCAGTTCTGACTTTCCATTTTCTAAGCAAAAGACAATGTCCTATGTACTAGAAATGGCAGGACAAAAATGGCTAATATGAAGTTGATGCATAGTATCATAACTCTAGACCTAGAAGGGACCTCAGAAGTCATCACACCCAATCCCCTTATTTTTATTTTTTGGGGAGGGAGGCGATCAGGGTTAAGTGACTTGTCCAGGGTCACACAGCTGGTAAGTGTCTAAGGTCAGATTTGAACTCAGATCCTCCTGACCTCAGGGCCAGTGCTTTATCCACTGTACTACCTAACTGCTCTCCTATCCCCCTTATTTTGAAGATGAAGAAATTGAAGCCTAGGGAAGTGAGATGACTTGCCAGAATCACATACATAGGACTTGAACTCAGAACCTTAGACTACAGGGTTGGTGCTCTTAAGAGTACCCTTAGTTGTCCTTGATGAATTCTAGGAACTGGCTCAAACATAGGTCTCCTGACTCCAAATCTAGCATGCTTTATATTTCTCCCTTTTGCCTCCACATAATTGAGTAGGTGCTCAACAAAATATTCACTGATCGATGGCTATGAATGATAAATGTGAAAGATATCCCAAGAGGAACTCCAGAGAGCGGCAGGCAAGTATTTCCCCATCTCTCATCATTTGCCCGTGTATGGGAAAACTCAACTCTCTGAAGAGAATGCCTCTAAGGCTGACTTCTTGAATCTGCCATGCTCTTTTACAAGGCCTTCCTAGTCAACATTCATCCCTTCCACGTGATCAATTAGAGAGCAAAGGTACCAAGGAGTCCAGGGCAAAGAGGGGAGAGAGGGCCAAGGACTGAATGACAGAAGGAATCTTGCAAAGTCCGTAGAGCAAAATAACTGATGCTGAGAAACCATGGGCAAGTAGTATCCCCCATTGTTTACAAGGGAGGGTGAGATTAGCCTACATGACTTTCCCAAGGATGGAAAACTTGTCCCCTGAGAGAAAATTAAGCAGATTATTTGCCTGCTTAGGGCCAGCAGCCTCAGCTCCTCATAGGGGGAATTAACATTGTCACAGTTACTGTGGAAGTCACTGGGGTTCTTTGTCTGCCAACATCATCTGAGTCCCAGAAACACTGTGAACCTTCAGAGCATCGCTTCAAATCACCCTGGCCAGGGAAAGCAATTCCCCTACCTCCCTCAGCCCATTGGCTGCTGACTTATTCAATTAGGTAATAATGGCAGAGGACCATGGGTCTCTTGGGGACTTTGTAATCAGGCCTGGAAGAGGGAACTTTTCCTCATAGGAGGGAATTTCACCTTTTCTCCCTTTAAAAAAACAACTTACCACACCTCTCCCTAGCATATTTTTTAAAGCAAAGAGTACTTTTTGAGCTGTTATATATGGGATGCCAGTCTCTGTGCTTTGTCGCCTGAGGGATGCAGAAATGGGCACAGCTTAGCCACAAATTCAGTACTTCACTGGGGCTCAGTTCCATCTCCAAAGTTGTGTGGATACCCAGGTCTAAAATTATATGATTTGATGATTCCAGACATTGGGAATCTCATAATCCAGTTGGTGAGATTTGTTTATCATTGAGTTGTTTTTCATTCATGTCCGACTTCATGACCCCATTTGGGGCTTTCATGGCAAAGATATTGCAGTGGTTTGCCATTTCTTTCTCCAACTCTTTTTACAGATAAGGAACTGAGCCAAACAGGGTTAAGTGACTTGTCCAGGGTCACACATCTAGTAAGTGTCTGAGGCCACATTTGAAGGCAGAAAGTTGAATCTTCCTGACTCCAGGCCTGGTTCTCTCTTGACTATGCCATTATAAAACCAGAATAAGTCTTTAGTACTAAGTTATCCTATACAGCAGTAAATACTGCCAGATGGCAGGGGTGCCATCATTAAAACAGCAGCAGTCAAAAAACCTTCATGGAGGAAGTGAAACTTTGAGTTGAGCCTTGAAGGATGATCAGGTTTTAGGTCAGCAAAACAGTAGAGGAGGGCTAGAATCCTGGGCAGAGGGGGAAAGTATGAGCAAAGGAATGGAGGTAGGATATCTTTTCTTTTTTTCTTTTTTTTTAGTGAGGCAATTGGGGTTAAGTGACTTGCTCAGGGTCACACAGCTAGTAAGTGTTAAGTGTCTGAGGCCGGATTTGAACTCAGGTACTCCTGACTCCAGGGCCAGTGTTCTATCCACTGCGCCATCTAGCTGCGCCGAGGTAGGATACCTTAAGTATATCCACTAATATTCTCCTATCACACTGCCAGGCTTAGCTGAAAGATTCTTTGAACTGAAATCAGGGGGTAAGGATGATAAGGAGTCATTCCTTCATCACTCACTATTGCCCTCAAAGCACTTAACCCTTTGCCCAAAGAATAACATATTTACTTGACTTGGGTATTTGCTTTAGTGTGTTATTTAGCTTGGATTTGTTTTCTCTGTCCAGAATTCTGAGGAGATTCGTACCTTCTTGCCCTGTTTGAATAGTATAATCAGCAAAGAACATAGTTGTTCAAGTAACATGCCAGGCACCGTACTAGGTACTAGAGCTACAAATAACAAGTCAAAAGACAGTGCCTGCCCTCAAAGAGTTTACCACATTCTAACAGTAGAAGACAACACATAAAAGAGAGTTGGAAAGTGAGGGATCAGGGAAAAGGGAAAATCCCCACCACAAAGGGCAAGGTGAAAAAGAAATCAGGAGGGAGAGTCAGAACTGAGCTAGGTTAGAAGTGACTGTGGCTGGCTTGAGTCCTTCCTCAAAATGCAGCTTCCAGTGAGGGACTCACCAATCAGAGCAGGAGGCTCACAGAGTGGTGGTAGTCTTGGGGCAGAATAAAAAAGGGATCCTGAGAGCTGGGGGCTCAGCTGAGTTAGAAGTATGTAATTATTTCTCCTCAGGCTTCCTGTCATTTCCATCCCAGGAACCAGTTCCTCCAAGTTAGGAAGAATCAGATCCACAACAGAATTTTCCCTTGTTGTTCCCTGTACCTTTTGAGGGATGAAAATTATAATTGAGGCAAGTCAAATTGTTCTGATTTTGGCACAAAGAGTTCTGACAGTTGTCTGGAAAAATAAAGTCACCCATCACTAACTAGTCACACCTAACTCTGTGTTAGGTTCATGGTGCTTCCCAAACTCTTTCATCGATTTCTTCTTTCTGTTGAGGTGGTCTTTGACAAAATGATTCCTGGTTCACCCTCCATTGACTTTCAGCCAAGTTCTCTCCACCAGGTTTTCCATCTGTTTCCTAGATTTCTTCATGTGAATAAATTTTCTCTATATATTGTGCTACTATCCTCATGCCTTTTTATTTATTCTGTTTCTTTTGAATAAAACATCCACAAATAGGCATCAGGATCGTGGAACCAGCTCTAAACTGCCCAGAGAGAGCCAATTGTTAAATTTTCAGTGTGAACATCTACTCTTTGGAAATTGGCAAAGGCTTCAAACTGGGGCTGGATTTCTTGTTTTGTTGGCTTAAGAACATAATAGAGATATTGTTAATAATGCAGATTAAAAGAAGGTCTGTTTTTTTTTAAGCCAGTTGTTAAACATTACTAGCATATCTGTGTGTCCAGCCCAATATTCCAGTTGTGGTTTTAATCCCAAGTGTCAGTGATATCTAAGAAGATAAATTTATCAACTTGAGTTAAGACCTCTGGTTCCTCTATCTTGTAGCCTAAACTTTAGGCATTTGTGTATAGAGCTGTCCTCTTATTCCCTACTCTTTCTCTCTCTTTGAGACATAGTTTTTCAACGTTTTTTTTGTGTCATGGACTCTTTCAGCAGTCTGGTGAAACCTATGGATGCCTTTCAGAATATTGTTTTTAAATGCATAAAATACAGGGTGGGGCAGCTAGGTGGTGCAGTGGATAAAGCACTGGCCATGGATTCAGGAGGACCTGAGTTCAAATCCGGCCTAAGACAGTTGACACTTACCATCTGTGTAACCCTGGGCAAGTCACTTAACCCTCATTGCCCCATAAATAAATAAATAAATAGATAGATAGACAGACAGACAGATAAATAAATGAATAGATAAATGAATGAATGAATAAATAAATAAACATGTGAATGAATAAATACATAAATAAAATAAAACACAGGGTTATAAGATGAACCAATGCCTGGAATACTTCCCCTCTCTGTTTCCACCTCCTGGCTTCCCTGGTTTCCTTTAAGTTTCAGCTAAAGTCCCATCTTCTACAGGAATCTTTCCCAGTCATTCTTATCTTTTTTTTGGGGGGGGGGCAATGATGGTTAAGTGACTTGCCCAAGGTCACACAGCTAGTAAATGTCATGTGTCTAAGGCTGGATTTGAACTCAGGTACTCCTGAATCCAGGCCGGTGCTTTATCCACTGTGCCACCTAGCTGCCCCCCTTTCCCAGTCTTTCTTAAGCATAGTGTCTTCCCTCTGAGACTACTCCCATACATCTTGTATGTATTTGGTTTGCACAAAGTTGTTTGTCTATTGTCTCCCCCATTGGAATGTGAGCTCCTGGAGGGCACTCAGCTAGTCTGGGTCAGGGAGTCAGGGAGTCCTGAGTTCAACTCAGACCTCAGATACTTACTAGCTGTGTGAATCTGGGCAAGTCACTTAAGTTCTGTTTGCCTCAGTTTCTTCAACTGTAAAATGGGGATAATAATAATAACCCCTGCCTTTTAAAGCTTTGTGAGGATTAAATGAGATATTTGTAAAAACACAGTGCCTGAAATATTTGTTTTTGGTTGTGTTTGATTCTTCATGATGTCCTTTTGGGGTTTTCTTGGCAAAGATGCTGGAGTGGTTTGCCATTTCCTTCTCCAGCTCATTTTACACATGAGGAAACAGAGGGAAATAGGGTTAAGTGACTTTCCCAGAGTCACACAGCTAGTAAGTGTCTGAGGCCGGATTTGAACTCAGGAAGATGAGTCTTCCTGTCTAGAGTCCCAGCATTTTTGCTGCCCTTAGCTAAAACATAGTAGGTACTATATAAATGCTTATTCCCTCCTCTCCTTTATTCAACAAATATTTGTTTAGCAACTACTGTGTGCCAAGCATTATGTTACATGCCAGGGATTCAAGGACAAAAACAAAATGGGCACTGACCTCAAGGGGCTTGGGGGAAAGCAACATGTGTGTGCGTGTATGTGTGTGTGTGTGTGTGTACAGATAAGCCAAAACAAACTTCATTTGAGAGGGAGGACATTAATAACCCAGGGCATCAGGATGGGGATCATATAAAAGGTGTCAGAGGGGATAGAGCTTCGGGCCCAGAGTTAGGAGAATCTGAGTTCAAATCTAGTCTCAGACACTTACTGGCTTTGTGACCCTGGGCAGATCACTTAACTCTATTTGCCTCAGTTTCCTCATCTGAAAAATGATCTGGAGAAGGAAATGGCAAACCCCTCTAGAATCTTAGCCAAGAAAACCCCAAATGGGGTCACAAAGCATTGGAAACAACTGAAACAACTGCACAACACATGGAATTATATATCATGATTCTCTATAGATACCATGGACAGTGAGTATATTAATGGGAGACTGGGGAAAATGAAAGGAACTACTTGAACCTTCTATGTTGTTCCATACTTATGGTCTTCCCTATTAGAATGGAAGCTCCTTGAAGACAGTTCTTATGTTTTATTTGTAGCCACAGTATTTAGTGCCCATAGAAAACAATTAATGCTAGTTGATGGATTGATTGGTTGATTTTGAGAGAAAAGGGACTTCCATGTATTTGTGTTTCCCTCAACATCTGGAAAGAGTTGTCTAAATGCTGTGGTTTGACTTGGATTCCAGTATGTGCTGATGTGGGTTTGAGCCCTGGCTGCCATTATTTTCCTCTGTGACTTTGAGCAGGCGGATTCACCTCCCTCAGACATAGTTCATCCCTGCTTCCCCCTCTGTAAAATTAAGAGCCAGATTTAGATGATCTCTAAAGTCCTTTCCAGCCCAAACCTTCTTGGATGTTGTGATTTTTGTAACTGTAATTGATACCTACCTGGGATGAAATGAGAGTTGGGATGAGGAGAGTTGTTAAACACCCAAAGGAACAACTTGGTTGAAACCTAAATATAGACACTTATGAGCTGTATCACCCTGGGCAAGTCACTTAACCTCTATTTGCCTCAGTTTCCTCAACTGTAAAATATGGTTAATAATATCATCTACCTCAAAGGGCTATTGTGATCAAATGAGATCCGATTAGTAAAGTGATTAGTGCCTGGAACATTGAAGGTACAATATAAATGCTTATTCCCTTCCCCCTAAATTTTGCCCCCTCCTGATATGTCTGACAATCCTCCCAAATATCACTGAAATAATTAGAGGAAGTGTCCTCCTACTGAATTCCTGTCTTGGGGTGGGAGGGGGCAGCTAGGTGGCTCAGTGGTTAAGCACTGGCCCTGGATTCAGGAGGAGCTGGGTTCAAATTCAGCCTCAGACACTTGACACTTACTAGCTGTGTGATCCTGGACAAGACACTTAACCCTCATTGCCCCACCAAAAAAAAAAAAAAAAGAATCCCTGTCTGTCTTCTGAAATGATCCCCAGACATACTGTATCACAGAAAAACATCTCATCTCTGTTGATCGACAGGTATTCTGAAAATTCCTACTACAATTTCAGTACTCTATATTAGAGGGGAATCCCTTTCTAACAGTAGGGTCAGAGGCACCCTCCTAGAAGACTCACTGTATCTTTTAGGGGACAAAGCTGTTACACTGAGGGAGAGATGAATTCGAGCTATGGCTTATTCAAATTCAGGCAATAACAAACTAATCTACTATAGTGCTCTACACTCTACAGTAAATGTGTTTTTGATGCATGTCTCCTTATTAGGTCCCATCCATGTCTCTGAATTGGTAAGTGATGGTAAACCTGAGTTATTTTGAAATAAGGTAACCGATTCAAAAAAAGAAAAAGGATACCATCTCGCCTTGCTGAAGTCCATCTGATGGGGATAAAAGCAAAGTCGGCATATGCATATTTCAATACTTAATCCAATAAACATTTATTGAGCACCTACTATATGTCAGGTTTTGTTCTAAACTCTGGGGATACAATTTTTAAAAAGATAATCCCTGGGGCAGCTAGGTGGTACTGGCCCTGGATTCAGGAGGACCCGGGTTCAAATCTAATCTCAGACACTTGACACTTACTAGCTGTGTGGCCCTGGGCAAGTCACTTAACCCTCATTGCCCTGCAAAAATAATTTTTAAAAAAAGATAATCCTTGCCCTCAAGGATCTTACAGTCTAATGGGGGGGGCGGCATTAAACAGCACACAAAAGGAGGCAGTAAAGGGGGGAAGAGTCTAGGGGGTACTCAGAACAGGGATATCTTTTCCCACGCATGGAGTTGAAACAAGGGAGAGCAGCAGATGTAAAAGTGGAGTGACCTGAGGGTCCAGTTTTGCCCTCTATAAAGTAAGGCAGTGGGAGGAGTTTGGTACTACACTGTCAGCCTGCCAATCAGAGGGGAGAGGAGGCTGAGGGAGGTGGTAACATCAAGGTTGGAGTTAGCAGCATGGATGAGGTTAGAGGTGATAGCAGAGCAGCAGGTACAAAGTGGAGTGAAAGTCGATATCAAATCACAAAGTGGCAAAAGACAGCATAAAATGTAAAAGAAGATCAGGGTTCCAATCTTATCTCTGACCCACTACCCACTATCACCTTGGGCAATTTACAGCTTCTCTCTGACTTATTTATAAAATTAGGGGAATTAGACCAGAGGGTCTCTAAGATGCCTTTCAACTCAAAATCTTATCATCCAATGATGCTGGGACTTGATGCAATCCCCAGATTGAGTCTTTGCATGTAAGGAGGTAACTCATCCCCCTTTTTTCCTGGTGTTGCCACCAATCCCAGTAGTATTAGCCTTTCCAGTTTCTAGGCAAGAATCCCACTTTTGAGTCAAATAATTTATTTACCCCTCCAAGAAAATATTTGAGGGACAAATGTCCTAAACTGTAGCAATATAACCTTTTGGTGATGAAAGACAAGGAACTCCTCATCTCTTCATCATAATTGATTGATGGAAATCTCCTGTAAGACATTGATTTTCTTTTTTTGAACTTGCTAAGTTCTTAAAGTCCTCTTAAAATGGAGCAATCTTTAATTTATTCTTATCATTGCATCCTGATGCTCTCTGGGATGGTTTTACCCACAGTGCTCTCCTGTGGAATGCTAATGCTTACCTGGTGGGTATGACAATCTCGCTTAAAGAAACCAAATCTTAAACTAGACACTGGGATCCCTTGACAACTCCCCTTGCTTCACCCCTCTCCATCACTGGAAATGTCAAAACTTTCTTTTTTATTTTAAAGCATGTTATTTTGGTTCCAAGATAACAGATGTCCTAGTCCTGAGCCTTGAATTCCTGGGTGGCCAGAGTCCACAATTCTTCTTGGCCTCAAAGGGCGGAACTGAAATCAATGGGTGAAAGTTTCTAATAGTCAGGTTTCAATCCAATATAAGCAAAAACATCCTAATATTTCTTGTTGTTTGTCCTTCATTCTTAAAGAGGACCATGTCATCACCCCAATGTCATGACTTGCAGCAACTTGAATTTAAGTGAGGGAGGGTTGTGCAAGGTCACCAACCTCACTCTTTCCTCCAGAGCCATCTGGGACCAGTGGCAAGATATACATTAGGATGACTGGAGATGGCCCTGGATGTTCAAGGCAATTGGGGTTAAGTGACTTGCCCAGCTAGTAAGTGTTTGAGATGAGATTTTAACTCAGGTCCTCCCGACTTTAGGACCAGTGCGCTATCCACTGTGTTACCTAACTGCTCCATCTTAATACTTAGAGCTATTAAAAATTAGAATGGCCTTTCTCAGTAGGGAGTGAGTTCCCTATCACAAAAGCTGCCTGAATACTTGCAGATGTTATAGAGACAATTTTGCTTCCGGTCATGGTTGAAGTAGGTTACCTCTGGGGTTCCTTCCAACTATAATATGCCATTTTGCTAACTATTGACATAGGACTTCACTGTCATGCAAGATCCATTGCTGACAGAGATAGGATGAATTCTCCAGTCATTCTCTCAAGCTCTAAAAATGACAGGATTACAGATTTAGAGATGGAAGGGCCCTTATATGTCATCTGCTTCAACTCCCTCACTTTACAGATGAAGAAACAAGGCCAGAAAAGGTTAAGTGCCTTACCCAAGGCCACTCAGAGAGTAAGCAGCAGAAATATGGGGATGGATCCTCTGAGCACCAATTCAGTACTCTTTCTGTTATAGTAGCAGAGTAGATCACATTTACTGAGGCATTGTTAGAGTAATACTTGAATAACCTTATGAGAGGATCATAGAGCTGAATGGGAACTTAGGAACCATCAAGTCCAGCTCCTCCATTTCGCAGATGATGAAAATAAGGCATAGAGAAACTCGAAACAAATAGGGAGGAATTTGAATCTAGGTCCTCCTGACTCCAACTATGCCTGTCATGCCTATCCTCTATGCCAGGTATGACAACGAATTTCCTTTGGCCTTTCATCTTCAAAATGTTTCATACCCATGATCACACTGTCTTCTCCTAACATTCCAATGAGGTAGAGAGGGGCAAGTAGTGTATGATCTTCATTTTATCAATGGGTTTAAAGAACATAAAAGAGTAAATGACTGGCTACAGTTCATATAGTGAATGAAAGATATGCAATAAGATCTCAGTTCTTTAGACTTCCAGCTCCGAGTCATTTCCAGAATCACCAAGAGTATACTAGGTGGGGGCAGCTAGATGGCGCAGTGGATAGAGCACCGGCCCTGGATTCAGGAGGACCTGAGTTCAAATCCGACCTCAGACAGACCCTTGACACTTACTAGCTGTGTGACCCTGGGCAAGTCACTTAACTCCAATTGCCTCACCAAAACAAAAACAAAAAAAAAGAGTATATTAGGTGCCAGGGGAGATGATAAAGCTTAGATAAGACTCAGTTGGTCTCCTGGCTCACTGTCTAATACAAAAGGAAGACTGCAGGCTAGGGCTCTTCATTTCTAGGTCCAGCACCTGATCATTGTTAGGTATGTCTCCCAAGTGAAATGCTCATATCTTCCCATTTGGCATCATGAGATAGGATGTGCTAGTCAGTGTCCCTTTTGTTCTTATTATCTAACCACATGGACTACAGCTAGCTCTCCACGTGGCACAGAAATATCCACATAAAAACGAAGAACTCAATCATTTGACCCATTATTTGGTCTCTGTGATAACATGCCAATTTGATTGATTTCTCCCTGTGTTGAGACTGTTTACCAAAAGCCGAAGCAACCAGTCGAAAGATGAACCATCCAGTCAAACCCATTATTTGGCATCACAGAAACAAAGAGGTACTTTTATTTACTTGAATGAAACTTCTAAAAAAAAACCTTCAATTGCAAGGTTGTATGTATAGAGGCAGCTTTAAATGAAAGAGTTGCAAAAAAAAATTTTTTAACTTAAAATTGAATAAAAAAATAAATAAATGAGTTTCCCAGTCGGTTCCTAAGCTATTCCAATCTAACCACATCCCTGTTGTTTATTAATCATAAGTCATTTCATTTGCTCCACTATAACATATTTTCTGGAGAAGAAAAGAATCTGTAGACATTCTAAGATTTATTGTGTGAGGAAGCTGGAGGATCTCTGGGTTTAGAGTTAGGTGCCCTAGGTTTGAGCCTAATTTCTATCTGTGTGACCTCAAATGAGGCACTTGCCCTATCCAATACTCAGTTGTTTCATCTGTAAAAATAAAAGAAAACAAATGTACACTAAGAGGCAGCATGGCACAATGGAAGGAGGGTCAGCCTTGGAGCCAGGAACATCTGGAACCAAGCCCTGATTCAGCCATATACTAGCTGTTGTTAGGAAAACCTTTTGTGAATTGTAAAGTACCATGTAAATGTGTGGAATTTCCCAGAAGAAGAAGCATATGAATTATATGATTCAGTATCATGGAATTACAAAATATAGTTGAGGATTTACAAATCCAATTCATAAATTTGGAATGTATGTGTGTCTGACTGTCTGTTTGTTTTCCCCCCTGAAAACCAAATAAATGGTTTGTTATATATCCACGCTAAGGTTTGCATCCCTTCTCCCATAATCTTCCTTTATCCCAGGTCACTAAGTTGCTCTTTTTAACAGGTATCCGCCTATAGGTCAGTAGATCATAATGACTAGGTTGGTTATTATAAAGCACAACCCAGTTAATCATGAGGCATTAGATAGCATTATATGCTCTGCCAATGTCCCTAGTCTAGACTCAACGACTAAAATGTTTGTAAGCTACTCCAATAGGAGGTAACTAAAATTTCCCATCCTATCCCAATTCCCAAGATAAGAAAACTGGGCATCCTTTCTACTTGAATTCCATGTTCAAAACCTGCCTCTGCTAGGTCTCATACCATTATTGACCACTTTTCTACCCTATGGAAGTTATTAATCCTCTAATGAAAAAGATTATGGTGCCCCGTCTGTAGGACTCTGTGAGTAGGAAGAGGCCAAGTCAAAATACCAATAGGAATTTTTTTTAAATATTGCCCTAAGCCTGCAACCAATATTGGTGAACATTGGATGACATTGTACATTACAGACTTGTTTGGCTTTTAAAATCATTCAGCTATGTAATATTAAACTGAAAGTTTGCTGGCTCTGGAAATGTCCTTGTGTTTCCAGGAGTGTTGCCAGTCCTGAGCACTAGTTATTCTCTCATACACTATTTCTCACTTATAAGGCACATTTCTTTCCATTGCTCTCACCCACCAAGACTATTGGTCCAAATAGGCTCGTCATCCTCCTTTTCCAAGATGCAAGATTAAAAGCATCTCCGTGACCTTTGCCCAATGGAAAAATGTGATTCCTTGTTCTTTGCAGGCCTTTCACCCAAGATCATGAAAATGCATTGAGGCATTTGGTTCCCAGCCTCCTTTTCCTGATTGATGGAGGCTAGCAGCAATAAATGTTATTTTTTAAGTATCCAATAAATGTCTGGCTTTTTATATATAGCTCATGATAGCCTGTTATACACACTCTTTCCCAAATGGGTCATTGACTTTAGGGAGCATTTTGGACATCAGAATTGAAAAGGACTTTACCATTCTGGAGTAGCAGAATCAGAAACATACAGTACTTTGAGCTTTACAAAGTGCTTTGCTATTATTAGCCTATAAAGAAATCCAGAGAATGATCTTTGCATCGTTTTCTCCACATTTTGTGGATTCAAGAAATTTAGACCCAGAGCATTCCCCAAATCAGTGCAGAGTCACTGAGCAAAGAGAGCTGGCTAGATAAACTGGATTCTTAACCTGCTGCTTATCTTGATTCCCCGTCATCAAAATAAGATTGAATTCTCTCATTGGAGAAACTTACAAGGATTCTGCTACTTGGAAAGAAATGAAAGAAGCTGTTCATGAATGAATCATAGAATGACAGAGCTGGAGGAGACCAAAGAAATCTTTTGGTCCAAACCCCAATTTCATAAGATGCAAAGGCCAATGCTTAGAAAGAGGAGTGCTGGGGCAGCTAGGTGGTACAGTGGATAGAGCACCAGCCATGGAGTCAGGAGTACCTGAGTTCAAATCTGGCTTCAGACATTTGACACTTACTATCTGTGTGACCCTGGGCAAGTCACTTAACCCCAATTGCCTCACCAAAAAGAAAACCAAAAAAAAAAGAGGGGTGCTTTGTACAGAATGACCCAGAATGTGGATAGAAAAGCTAGCCCTAGAAACCAGGGGGCCTGGCCCTTAATCCAGAGATCTTTCTCCTACTCTGCCAGTGGCTAGAGGTAGATATGACATCTATGGACATGTAGCATGGCATCATGGCAAGAGTGCTAAACCTAGAGTAAGAAGAGCTGGGTTCACACCAATTAGATGTATGGCTTTGGACAAGTCACTTCATCCCCCTGAGGTCATTTTCCCATCTGTAAAATGGGGTGATAATACCTGCACTACTCTCTCACAGGGTTGTTAGGAGAGTGTGTGAACAGAAAGAGACTGAAAGATCTTACCATGGTGCATAAATATGAGATATTATTTTTGTTTTCTGTTTTTTCTCTCTTTCCCCCCTAAATATGCTATTAACAAGAAGACCTCTGAACCTAATGGGGAACTCATCACCCTGAAATGAAAAGTTTCATGCTCCATTGACTGATTTAGGTAGGCAATATGCCTCTAGGGATGCTCTGTGGCTACAAATCCTAGAACACCATAACCACAATTTGGGAACCACAATTGGGGGTCAAAATAGAAGACAATGAGAATGGGCATATGTAGTTTATAACACAATGCCAACAAATAATTTCATAAAATAAAATAGGTAGTATGGTATAGTGGATAGAGAGCTGGCCTTGGAGACAGGAAGACATGAGTTCAAGGCCCAATTCTGATACATCTTGGTTGTGTGATCTTGAGTGTATCACTTAAACTCTTAGTACCTCAGGCAACTCTCTGAGGGACTCTAAGTGGCAGAGAAGGTGTGATTGAATGGCCACAGAACATTTCTCATTTGGAACTCTCTGTACTGATGAAAGCATAAGGCCAGAGGAGTGAGGAGAAAGGCTAGGGAAAAGATATCAGAGAGATGCATGATGGACTGGAAAAGAAAGGATAGCAAAAGGAATGGCCCATGTGTGATGATGGTACCCAAATAACGTCAAGAGACCCAGAGGAAGGCCTACAGTACATTGGATAGATTCCATATAGAGACATGGATGGATTTCTATTTGCAACATTGGAGAGAATACGTACATCAAAGAGATCCCAGATTCATAGAAGTATCGAAGCATGCTATGGACAGAGTTGGCCCTAGACAAAACTTTCAAGCATGTGTGGTAATCCATGGCTCCCTGCTATTCCATGAATTTAAATGTAGTCTATACTCTCAGCTCTCATTCTCTCAAGAAGCCAGTGCCTTTATCCTTGATTCCTAGTGGCTCAGAATACACTGTCCCCATTGGTACCTCATCCAGAGCTATTCCTTATTTCCCCCACCACCTCTCTGTTTCTTGCTGTATCTTTCTCTCTGTTTCTGTCCCTTTCTCTGTGTTTTATACACACACACACACAAACACACACACACACTCATTCATACACCTCTTTTATAAAATCCTAACCATGCTTCAAGGCTCAGATAAAATATCACCTCCTCCAGGAAGCCTTCCTTGATTCTCCACTGCCCTCCTCAATTTGCTAGTTCATTTAACAAATACTTATTGAGTTTCCATTACATGTAAGGCCCCACGCTATGCTAGTGATTACTCTCTCCCCTAACCTCCATACCACCCTTATAATGTTTATCACACCCTATCTTGTCTTATATTTAATCTTTTACATTTCTTATGTTCTCTGCCAAACTTCAAGACAAGAATAGTCATGTCTTATTCATGCGTGTATACACTCAGCATCAAGGACAGAACTTTGCAAACAGGAAGTACTCAAGAAATAAACATTTTCCTTAGATAGGTAAGAAATCATCAGTGGGAAAAGAATCAAGTTGGCTTTTCACCTGACCCACCATATGGGCAGCTCAGCCTCTCCAAAGGTAAAGGTAACTATCCTACAAGTGCCTGGTATCCAAACTATGTTCTCCTTGGCCTCCCCAAGAAACTCATACTGGGGCCTGGGAGGCCATTTCCATTTGTGACACTGGTGATAACTCCATATATTTGTGAAAATATGTGGCCGTGTCCAGAAATAATAGCCAGAGGGGAAGTTGGCTAGGAAGGGGTTGTCCTCATGTCAAAATCCTTTCTCCTTAACCCAAATCACGGAGCAAAAACGTGACTAGTCTCTAGAGAGCTGATCTCTTCACTCTGAAGGAGAGGCCCCTGAGGGAGTCAGGGAAGAATAATTTCTAAGCTATTTGACTGTCAAGGGTCACAAAAGTGTTTTCTAAAAAAAACCAAACCAGGGGGAGCTCTTCCTCAAGGATTTTATGGTTGTGGCCTCACACTTGTCTTCTCCATTTAATATTGAGATTTCAACCAACCACGCTATGTAGCCCTTGTGTAGCTATACCTAAATATTATATTTAGCCATTTTTAAGGGAAGGCAGTGTGGTTTAATGGCTACAAAGCCAATCTAGAAGTGGGGAAGGCCCATCCCTGACAAATAGTAGCTGCATGAGCAATTGTTAATTGTAACCTCTCAGGACCACAAAGAAGTCTCTAACTCTCTAAGTGACAGAGTATTTGTCAATTGGCACCGGGCCCCCCCACAGAGTTGGGGAGACATGGGGGACAAGGAGAATGAGTTGCCACACTGAATGCCACCCCCCCATGTATAAAGTCATGCCTATGGGCAAAATAATAATAATAATAAATATTTTTAATAATAATTATAATCTATAAACAGCTACACTTAACCAGCTTGTCAGTCATTAACTTTCATTATCAAATGAAATAATACATGTAAAGTGCTTTGCAAGCCATAAAGTACTATATAAATGTTCCTATTATTATCAGCAATAATGAAAGATACTAAATGTGTGTAGAGTGCTACAGAAGGCCCTATACAGGCATTGCTGAGACTCTGCCAGCACTGAAGAGGCACAATAGTGAAGCAGAAAGATCAGTGGGGCTTAAAATAATCTCGGCCATTTACCAGCTTGGAGATTTGGGGCAAAGCTAAGTAACCTCTGTAAGCTTCAATTGGCAGCTAGGTGGCGCCATAGTGCACAGAGCACCAAGCCTGGAGTCAGGAAGACTCATCTTCCTGAGTTCAAATCTAGCCTCAGACACTTACTAGCTGGATGACCCTGGACAAGTCATTTAATGCTGTTTGCCTCAGTTTTCTCATGTAAAATGAGATGGAGAAGGAAAGGGCAAAACACTTCAATATGGGGTCATGAAGAGTCAACAACAACAACAATATCCCTCTGTTGGTCCCACTGCTGCCATTCCCTCCTAGGGAATTCAAAAGCTGACAGTTCAATCCTTCAGGGATTCCCTACATCATATGGACACTTAGTGGGGCACAGTGAGACCCTCAGCTGCTGAAAATTCCTCCACCGACACCCATCCCCTATGTTTCCAAAGCAAATATCCCCGAATCCCACACTTGGACCATCTGTTTCACATTTTAAGGGAGAGTCCCCCACACCAGACTGTTAAGAGAGCCCAAGCCAGCTCCACTGAAGGGGGCCAGAGAGAGGAGGAGAGGGAGAGAGAGCTGACAGCACAAAAACATCTCCCTACAAACAAAAACTATGACTCCACCTCACTTCCCTGACGCTTTGGCCAGAGTTACTGGTATCAGCCCAGCCAGCTGAGTAAGTCCTGGTCATTCTGAAATAGAAACTACACCTGTCTATCACAGCCTCTGAACCCAAAATTCTAACAAGAAGATGCCAGAAACTTGGTATTTATTTTAAGGAAAGCCAAACCCTGTCATGACATTTATGTCTAAAGATGTCAAGAGTCACAGTATAGTCTGAGGAAATGAGGCAGCAGGGAGTGTTGTATTGGGTGTGAAAGTAAGGTAGAAAGAGTTGAGAGGGAAGAAACTTGGAGTAGTAGAATAATCACTTTTTAGGGTTCTCTAGGGTAGCTCTGAGCCACAGAAATGGTGGGTGGGGGAAGGCAGCTCTGTAGTCTTTCCATAATTGTCCTTCACAGGGTGCAATGCCATAGGGGACTGCAGAATGCCTTTCAGACATTTTTTTTTTCTGTTAGGCGGGCCTCTGTTGTGTTAAGGTTCATTAATCTGCCTGCCACTGAGCCTCTGTGAAAAGAGGAAATTGTTTCACACTTGCTGAAAGACAAGGCTTATAAGAGTTCGGAGGGGGGGGGGGGGAGAAGAGGCAGATTAGAGGGCAACACTAGGCATGGATAGATGGGTTCGGAGCAATGCTATGTCACCCCTGGGAGCTGCAAGGCTAGCAGGGACAATCTTGTCCCCAGGACAACTTTGGAAAACATGCTTCTAGGTCATTAATTAGCCCAATCATGGAGGTGGTTGCCCTTGGTCTGGGCTGAGAACTTGGGACTGAAACAATCACAGCCTGTTTCCTGACAGACAGTACAAATGGAGGAAGTGGGGGGGAGGAAGGGAGAGGTGGGGTGCACATTACCATAAAGCAAGGTGTCTAAAGGGAAGAGGAAATTTCAAGTGGAAATTGCCCCGATGAATTTTTTTTTCGAAGTGGCTCTTTAAAGGTAAGAGAAAATACCCAATAGCTGAAGAATCAAGGTTGGGACCTTTTTTCAGGTCAATGATTGTAATCATTCCTCATTCTTATCAATGACTCATTCACTGGAGTTCATACAGAAACTGTCCCAGGACAAGTGAGTCTCCTACTATTGTTCTTTTATGTTTAATATTCAAAGGACTACTGTTTGGGTGGATAAAATGATGGATGTTTTCTGTAACTGAAGGCAAGTATTGGGATGTAGGCTCCCAGTACTCACTGAAAGCATCTTCAGAACAGATACCATGCCAGACAGGATGATGAGGATGGTACATATGTCTTCCTGCTCCCATAGGATTCTGATTTCTTTCACTAGTTCTCTATTATTTTTAGAGTCTACTTAGTTTGGCAGTGGCATAGTGGATAGAGTGTCAGGTCTGGAGTCAGAAAGACCTGAGTTCAAATCCAGCCTCATATATCTACTAGCTGTGTGACCTTGGGCTAGTCACTTAATCTTTGTTTGCCTCAGTTTCCTCATCTGTAAAATGAGGATAATAATAGCACCTACCTCCCAACAGTGTTGTGAAGATCTAATGAGATGATGATTATAAAGCATTTAGCACAGTACCTGGTACGTAGTAAGCACTAAATAAATATAGTTATTATTATTGTTGTTGTTATCATATGGCAACATCTATTTAAAGCATTTTTCTTAAACTTTTTACTTTCTGCTCACACCCTTCAGAAATCTATTTCAAGTCAACATGAGCAATTATGATCCATATCTCATTTTAAGATGAGTTATATAATATCAGTACTATTAAAAAATTAAAGGGGACAAGATGTCCCCAACTCTGCCAAGAATTTAGAATCATGGCATATCAGAGCCACAGGAAACCTTAGAGATCATCAAGTATAATCTCCTTTCTATTTAAAGATGAAGCAATGGAAGGGCACAGAGTGGTTAATAAATACCCTAAGTTCACACAGCCTGCTAGTAAGCAGCAGAGCAGGAGCTAGAACCCAAGTCTTCTGGCTTTAAGCACTCTTTCCACTACAATTACTGTGACCCTGAAGCAATTTTCTTATCTTCTCTGGGACTCAAGTTTCCTCATCTGTAAAATGGGTGTAAAACTAATGCTGTGTAATTCATAGGATTTTTCTAAAAGAGAAAATGACATTTCATGTGGGGAATCTTTCTGAAAATATATAAAGCACTATGAATATGTAAAGTCTTACCAATGACATTCCTGCTACTACTACTGTTTGTGCTATTATCTTTACCTCTAAGTTCACCAGCAAATCAGCACAGATTTCCAAAGAAGAGTTTTGCCAGATTCTGTTTCATCAGGAGGGGCATCATAGCTCTTGGTAGAATGACTTCAGGAATTTCCTTCAACTCCTGCCCTTCCTCTTTCCTCCTCTTTTTGCTACCATGCAAGAAAAGTTGACTGAGTGGTAATCTTAAGGGAGAAAGAATTCCCCTGATTCTGAACTTGTATCATAGTTTCAGTCTGTATCACATATTCATGGTCTTCATCATATAAGACCTAGTATTGTTCTTTTTCTTCCCTTGTGATTACTTATCTTCCAAATTCGACTGCAAGCTCCTTGAGGGTAGGGCCCACCAGGTCATTTTGTGTATCCTCCACAATTGATCTCGCATGCTGTAGGACAAAAAGGATGAATAGGAAGGACCCAAACTGAATGGCATATTACTGATATCACAATTACATTGAAGTATCCAAGTACAGGTTGCTATGGTCAAGGAATTCTTTTTCAAGTACAAGTTGGACTAGATGGTCAATGATGCCTCTTCTTTTTTTTTTTTTTTTGTTGCAGGCAATGGGGGTTAAATGACTTGCCCAGGGTCACACAGCTAGTAAGTGTCAAGTGTCTGAGGCTGGATTTGAACTCAGGTCCTCCTGAATCCAGGGCTGGTGCTTTAACCACTGCGCCATCTAGCTGCCCCCAATGATGCCTCTTCTAACTATGAAATTCTATAGTTATGCTTTCCACATTGTGACTTTCCTCATTTCCTCAGTATATCGTGGGCCAGCATGAGGAATTAAATAAGAATTGGCTTGGGGTTGGGAGGGAAGGAGTTTTGCGGAAGCCTCAGATGACACATGAAGGCCAGCAGATGACGAAGAAAAAGTTTAGAAGCTCAGAAATGCATAAAATATATGTATAGTATTGTATAATATCAACATATTTTGTCTTTTAATACCATAAATATAGACAATTTTTAAAAGCTAAGCTAAGTAAAAAGTAATTTGTGAAAAGAACACAAAAGCCAGCAGATGACACACAAAGGCTACAACATTTTATGCAGATTTTTTCCAGAAGAAGGGAGCACCAAGCCCCTAGCCCCATTAATGTGGAAAGGATAACTGGATTTCTTTGAATATATGGGCTCAGCTATGGCAGAGAAGTAGAATACTACCGTGGAGTTCAACCAGTTCTGATGACCAAAACTACCCTTGGTCCTTCAAAAAACAGAGAGAAGTTCCATTTGGTTCACATGGTGTCCATTTGGAATGTGTGACCACTCCAAAGGGGATGACAGAAATGCAGATCTGCTTGATAAATCCATTCTTCATAAATAGTGTAGAAATCTAATGTAAATAAGATTGAAAAGGAAGAATGTTTTAAAAATTCATGGCTCCAGTTATCTTCAAGCAGCCTCAAGCATTTTAGAATTGCCAGGCTATGCAATCAGCTGATGTGCTAATTATAATTCATTTTTACCTATTCATTAAAGCAGGTCTCCCAAGACCCTACTTTAATGCCTTTAAAGTCATTGCCTCTACTAGGCTGTCTAATTCAGTTTGAGTCAATAAATGTACTTGAAATAATTAGAAATGTATTGTTATATGTGTTCAAGTATTTACTAATTGATTGTTCCACTTTTATGTCCTTTTTTATAGGCATTCTACTATAAGAGTCTCTCATGGAGTTTTGCATTTAGCTATGTAGGCAAGCCAATTAATCTCTTTGAGCCTCAGTTTCCTCATCTGTAAAATCAGGATACTACTACTTTTGTTACCTACCTCATAGGCTTGTTGTGAGGATAAAATGGGTTAATGTCTGTCTGTGAAAGTGCTTAGTAACTCCAAAAAGTTATATAAATATGAGCTTTTATTGTTATTCCATCTGGGTTTGTTCTGTTTCCCTATAAAACTGTAAGCTTCTAGCTAAATGAGAGAGATCATGTTTACTTTTTCTCTCCCTGTGGTGTTGGGGGCCATACCACACCCCTTAAATTCACCCATTTTTTCCTACCAGCAAGCCTCCATTTTGGCTCACTGGAAACCCTTCAGGTTTCCAGCTGCTATCATTTGTCCTTGTTTATGAGGGTCCCCCAAGCCCCAGTCACCTTTCAGGGGAAAGATGGAAGAAGACCCCCAGATTTTCTTTATTCCATCCTTCCCACCTTACCCCCTACCCCCAAACACACAAAACACAAGTGTCCCAGTTCCTTAAGTATTTAAAGGTGATTTACTATGAAGCAATGTAAGTGAATACACAAAAGAAGGGAAGAGAGTTAAATATGGTAAAAATGTGAAAATGTTAAATAATTCCCAGTTTATACAGGTTCTTAAGGTTTAATAATAATGTTGACCCTTATACAGAGTGTTCCAAAAAGTCTTTGTCTGGTTTTAAGTATTAAAACTTAAAGTTATTAAACCTATCAGAGCTTAAAGCTAAAGGAAGACTTTTAGGGACACTCTGTATAAAGTTTTAACGTTTGCAAAGACATCTACATAACCTTATTCTGACTGATCCTCGCTATTCATTGAGTCAGGTATTGCTATCCCCATAACACAGATGAGGAGACCAAGGCTCAGAGAGGAAAACGACCTACCCCAAATCATACATAGCTCATAAGTGGATGAGAAAGGTGACCATCCAAGTTTATTTCTCTTTCCATGACACTATGCTTCCTTGTCCTCTTTCAGCTACTACCTCCTTCCTCACATTCTTCTTCTCAGTCTGGTGCTTGATATTGTCAATCTGAATTCCAAAGCATGACACTGGCCAACAAGTGTTACCCTTCAAAGTTCTCTAGAAGCTACTTCTCCATCCCTCACCATTGCCTACAAGCATCACAATTCTGGTAGGAAATTGGATTCTGCCACCTCCCAGACTGCATTATCTAGGGTCCCTTCACCTATTCATACCAAACACAAAACAAAATAACTGCCTTCAAAAAGCTTACATGGGGGAAAATGAAGAAGTCCATAAGCTCGTATATCTAGGGTTTGGGCATATCACCAGGAAACTGACCTACCTAAATTAAGTTAAGTCATTAGAGCTCTTCACAATCACCTGTGATTTTCAATAACTCCTTGTGGTCTAATAATATTACAACAAGCTGAATAAGTTATAAGCATTCAACAAGTATTAAGTGTTTTCTATGTGCACTTACTGCTTATACTGCCTTATCACTGGGGGTAAAATTGACATTGCTTTCACAGATCTTACATTCCACTGGATCCATTTTGTTTTCTGGAAAACACATCATAGACTAACATCTCAGATAGTAGAGCACATCATAAATGCACTAGAGGAACAAGGAAGTAAATACCTTTGGTGAATTTACATTCACCAAAATAGAATAGAAGATAAAAATAAAATAGAAAATTAAAATTAAAAATAGAATAGAAAATAAATAGAAGAAATGTTCCCAACCAAATTGGGGGAGGGTGTCAAATGAGAAAAAAATAGAGAGTTTTGATTACATAAAATTATTTTTGGACACAGAAAACCAGTAAATATTTAAAAGAGAAACAAGTCATTTGAGGGAAAAAATATTTCTAGTAGATTTTTCTGATAAAAGTTTAATTTCTAATATGTATAAGGAACTGATTTAAATTTATAAGAATAAAAAACATTTGGGGGGGCAGGGCAATCAGGGTTAAGTGACTTGCCCAGGGTCAAACAGCTAGTGTCAAGTGTCTGAGGCAAGATTTGAACTCAGGTCCTCCTGACTCCAGGGACAGTGACTTATCCACTGTGCCACTTAAGCTACCCCCAATAAAAAACATTTTTAAAAAAGAATTTAAAACACTCCTCAATAGATAATTGGTCAAATAATATGAATAGAAAGTTTTAAATGGAAGAAATCCAATCTTTTAGCAAATATACAAAAAAAAAATTCCAAATTACTAATAATTAGAGAAATGTAGATCAAAGCAATTCTGATGTCCCAACACCTACCAGATTGGTAAAAATGACAAAGTCTGTGACAATTTTAAAAAGTAGAATGTGCCTGGGGGAGAAGGAAAAACGTAGCCTAAAAACTGAGATATGAGAGATTAACCAGAAAGCCGAGGTCAAATCACAGAGCTCACCACTCCAATAAAACCCCAAAGATTAGCAGAAGTCATGAAATGGAGAGTAAACCAAGGTCTTGGAGGGGGGGGAGGGAGGAGGGAATAGAGCTTTAAGGAAGAATTTTTGCCTCTGGGACTAGTACAACAGCATGAATCAAGGATGCTCACCTTGAAAGGAGGCAACATGATAGGGTAGAGAATGAATGGGTTGGGTTTGAGGGCTTTTAAGACTCCTCCCAGTTCTAAAACTGTGATTACATTCCTCTATAACCCCAGGCCATATAGTAGTTTCCTGCTTTAACTAATCATCATTGCTAACTACAGTTAGCTCTTCCACATCACAGTTTTGCTGATTGCAGTTTAGATCTATCATGGGTCAGGATAAGAAATGAAATGAGAATTTGGGGGAAGTTTTGCAGATGCTGCAGAGGACAGACGACACTGAGCTGATGACCAAATCCTTAACCCAAATTCTATAATAAGGTACTGTAAACACCCCATAAAAGGAAAAAGAAAATAATTCAGTCTTCTCTGGTACTCAAGGAGCCCCCCAAAATTTACACAGATTTTCCAGATCGTGGGAGTGCTGTACCCCTAAAACTCCATTATGTGGAAGGGATAGCTGTAGATGCTAAAAGCTGTTATTTCTACATTTTCAAAAGACTATCAAATGCCCTCTAAAATCACATAGATTCAGGCCCCTCTAAATCCAGGACTTAGAGGGCAAAGCCCCAGTTGCCTTGTCCTCGTTGTGTTCTGGAGGTATCATGGTATCATGCCACTATGAAGGGAAAGGCACAAGCTGTCAGTAAATAATGACTTGTGTTACACAGTTGCAACCCCTGGACAGCCTTGTTTTATGGCTAGCTGGCCACACTGCCTCCTCCATAGGCTTCTGCAGACCACCACTCTGAACTTTAGCTTTCTCATCGGTAAAAACTGGGATCGTAACACATGCACTGCTTAACTCACTGGGATGCCTGGAGAAAAGTGTTCTGTTAATTGTCAAGTGTTGTGTTTTTTGTTTTGTTTTGTTTTGTTTTGAATATGTTACTGTAGGGAAAGAGCAGGTTTTGAAGTCAGGTAAACCTGGGCTCAAATACCCCCTGACAAATACTGACTATGTGACCACAGGCATGTTACTCAGTGCTCCAAACAACTCTCTGAGACTATAAACTGCAGGGAAAGTTTCAACTTTGATGATAAAGAGATTCTCCTCACCTGGGAGCTCCAAGAGCAAGGAAATAGCAAGGCCAGTCCCTATCCTCATTTCTATTACTATTATTGCCTGGAAGTTAAGTGACAACAAAAATCACACATTCAGTATGTGTCAGAGGTAGAATTTGAACTCAGGGCTTCCTAATTCTGGATCGACTCTCTAGAGCTGGAAAGGAGCCAGTCTCCATTGGTCAGGAAGGGAAAGGGAATAAGCATTTATATGGCACCTCCCATGTGCAGGCACTCTGCTAAGCACTTTACAAATACTATCTCATTTGATCTTCACAGCAACCCTGAGAGGTAGGTACCCAGAGAGCTGCTGACTGATGAAATCACAGATTCTAGAGATGATTATTATTCTGTCACTGCCTAGGGATTGGCAACCTTTGACATATGTGATAAAAGGTGCCATTTAAGATTATATTTGGCAGTATCCATGCTTAGGGTAGAAGAAAGAACCAACTGCATTACCCATATCCCTCCACCATCTGTTCCTACTCCAGGGTGCTTGAATTTCACCTAATCTCCAACCCTTACTTGCAAGATACTGGATAAATGCAGTCTTGGCCAGTCACTTTAGAAAATTGCCAATCCCTAGTTATACAAATGTCCACTCTCTCTAGCTCAGCTCCTTTCTCCTGAGTGAGTTTACTAGAGGGGACGCCCATTATCTAAACATGCTAATCATCTGCCTCTTCTTCCAGCTCACTTCACAGGACTTAGCTCATCTGTCAACGAGGCAGTATTTTTTTTTCCTACTCTAAGGTACAAGAAAGAACATGAGGTGCCCAGATGTAGCTGGGGGCTTAGGTTACACAGAGAACTGGCTGGTGCGTGTGGCTCCTTGCTCATCCCCAGGTTTTTTCTCGATTCAGTCCCAGAATTTGATGATTGCTACAGGCCAGATGATCATAGACATGCCCCATCATTATGCCTTTTCACCCTGACTCACCATGGACCCAACCAGGATGGAATATTTAATTTCCTCATCACCAAGGGGCCCTTGGTCCCTGAGATACTTGACTGATTGGGAAATGAACATCAGGCATTTTGTTTCTTTGCAACATGCCATGATTAATTCATCTCTAATGTATGCCCTGTTACACAAGCTGGAGTGGTCTTCATATGGGAAAGAAAGAGAAAGAAAAAAGAAAAAGAAGGATGGAAGATGAGAAGGAAGGAGAAAGAAAGAAGGGGAAAAGAAAGGAGAAAGGAAAAGAATGAAGGAAGAGGAGGGAAGGAAGAAGGGAAGGAAAGAAGAAAGGGAGGAGGGAAGGAAGAAAAGATGGCTGATAAAAATAATTCCTGCTATTTTTTCTTTCCTGTGGCCCCTCCTGGCTCCAATGAAATGCTCCTTTCCCCAGTGTACCTCACCAAATATCCTATGAGTACACATGGTCTAATGTAAACAAATCAGTCTATACAGAGTTCAGGGTTCTAGGAAGTAATATTGATGTTTGTTTAAAAGAGTAAGATGCTGTAGCAGCTAGGTGGCACAATGGATAGAGCACCAGCCCTGGAATCAAGAGTTCCTGAGTTCAAATCTGTCCTTAGACCCTTGACACTTACTAGCTGTTTGACCCTGGGCAAGTCACTTAACCCCAATTGCCTCACCCCCTCAAAAATAATATTTTTAAAGAGCAAGATGACCATAAAACATCTACCAATACTAAATTGGAAAAGAAATAACAAAAAAAAATAAACCCACAAAACTTCAATTTCCAATTGAATCAGCAACTCACAAGCTGTTTAAAAAAATAGGTCCTCTCGCACAGACATGTCTTTAGGAACTTCTATTTGGGATCCTGCAGGGAAAGGGCCTGGACCTGTAATTTCACTGCTAGAGGCAGGGGTGTTCTGGGAAATAGTTAGGAGGGGGCATCTATGACACACTTTTACCTTTAATCTGCATTATGAACATTTTCTCCATCACTTTCTCAAGTCTAGACCATCAACAAACGAATCCATCAAGCCCTGATCTGCAGTGTTTGCTGATTTCTTTCTTTTTTTTTTTTGCGGGGCAATGGGTGTTGTGTGTTTGCTGATTTCAATGACTTTGCCCAAGATGGCACCACCAGGAGGCCTGACTAGATCCCAGGGTTCCTGATGCCAAGCCTCTCTGCTGCACCAAGTTTCGTCTGGTCCTTTAACAAGATGTCTTATTATCAGTGGTGATAAGAATGATGGATCTCTAACCTTGGGGAAGCACCATACTCTCCCAAATTCTTTCACATTTCTTTTCTCATTTAATCTCACAGTCGTCTAACAAGGCAGGCAGCAGTCATACTGAGAATTATTCACACTTATAAAATGTTACAAAATGCTTTCAAATATATTATCTCCTTCAGTCATCACACCAGCTTTGCATGATGGGCAGAGAAGGATAGAAGGAGGTAGAAGGGCCCCTGTGTGCAAGAAACTGTGCTAAGCACTTTCCAAATATTATTGAGAAAGCCCCATTGGACAACTTACAGAGATAATGACAGTACAAGACTAGCTAGTAAGTGATAGTGCCAGGACTTGAACCCAGGTTTCCCACCTCCTTTGACTATACTTTGATGGTTATTGTCCCCATTTTATAAATAAGGACAATGAAGGACAGAGAAGTTGTGAATTCTTTTATTGTGGGTACACAATTCATTGCTGACAGAGCCAGTTAGAATACAGGTTTCTTGACTCTCAGTCCTGGACTTTTTCTATTAGTTCACTTTACCAGGTACTTTGAAACAAAGCAAATCCCATTCCTATCTGGGGTCAGCTAAAGCCCCATCTTAAAGATGAATAAACTGAGACAGAAAGGTCAAGCACTGTCTGATATAATTCACACAAATCGTTAGCCAGGACAGAAATAGAAACAAGCAAGAAACAAATTCCTAAGTCATACATGGAACATTTGCTCTACTGTCTATAGGGCATAGAATGATTTTCCATCTGCATGCTTGATTGGAATGTGACTCCCATTGAGAAGGAATAAGAATAGCACATTCTTTCTGCACCACTGTCTCTGGGAAGAGAAGAACATAAATGTACAGGTTATTACTTTCTAACATTGTCTACTTTGTTTCAGAGATTTCACAAAAATCTCCCCTTTCCATTCAGATTTCAAAATTCTTTTTCTCCTTGGCTCAGTAGGGAAATCATCTTGGTGGTTATCTCAATGTAGTCCCCCTCCTCTCCCTTCATTTTGCCTTAGAATTTGTTAGAATGTTACCCTATGGATTAGGAAAACAGATAAGGAAACAGTACTGTATTGTTACCTGCTGGCTGTAGGGAAGACTATGTCAGAGATGTAGGCTATATATAGGCTCTATACCACGTCAGAGATACGGGACAAAAATAAACAAAAGTACACCAGCAATGTTAAAATGAATGATATCAGTTGTTCTTGTTGTTCATCCTTCATTTTCCAAGAGGACTGATGACATCACGGGGAGATATCTTGACTCGAATAAATTGGATTTAAGTGAGGCTGAGTTGCCCAAGGTCATCAACCTCATTCTCTCTTCCAGAGTCACTGGAGCCCAGTGACAAGACAAAAGTCAGAACCAGTGGTGATAGCCCAAGATGCAATGGCCTTGGCATTTTCAGCATCTGACCAAACTAAGCAGCTGCTTCTACCACCTTCATGGCGTTTGGAACAAATTATTCTCTTCTGCCCAATCCATCAGAGGAAGGCTTCACATGCTTGGGTAGACAACCCCCTAATTCACTGACAGGTTTGAGGCCTGTTGGTTATCCTCAACATGCTTTAGCTGATCTGCCAAGATGGTTTACTATCTATTGAATCCATCCATCTGGTGCCTTCTACAGGTAATAGATTTAGAGACACCACCAAGTTTAGCCATATCACCAGTAGAAGTCTGATAAGTTCAAACTGAAACTGACCATCAGAATTGGTAGGGAAAACTTCTCCAATCAGGTAGGAAAACATGACATCCATGACTACATAAAACCAACCCCTATATGAACCTCCATTTCCTCTTCTGTAAGACTGATTGGGGATGGGGCAGCTAGGTGGCACAGTGGATAAAGCACCAGCCCTGGATTCAGGAGGACCTGAGTTCAAATCCAGTCTCAGCCACTTGACACTTACTAGCTGTGTGACTCTGGGCAAGTCATTTAACCCTCATTGCCCCACAAAATAATAAGAATAAGAATAGTAGTAGTAGTAGTAGTAGTAGTAGTAGTAGTAGTAGTAGTAGTAGTAGTAGTAGTAGTAGTAAGACTGATTGGGCAACAACATGTAATAATAGACTCTAAGAGACACCTTAGAGATCATAAGCCAACTACTAATCCTATTTAGGAATCTCTTCTGCAGTATCTCTGACAGGAAGGCATTTGACCTCTACATGATGATGATGGTGATGACAATGGTGATGTTGTAGTAGATGGTGGTGGTAGTAATGGTGATGGTGATAATGTTGTTGTTGTTAACATTATTATCAGCCCACAGTCACCAGATCTCCACTGGTTGATAACTTCATTCCCTAAGCCTTCTTTTTTTTTTTTTTGCTGGGCAATGGGGGTTAAGTGACTTGCCCAGGGTCACACAGCTAGTAAGTGTCAAGTGTCTGAGGCCGGATTTGAACTCAAGTACTCCTGAATCCAGGGCCGGTGCTTTATCCTCCCTGAGCCTTCTAATGTATTCACTCCTGCTGAGTTTAAGGAATGTTTATAAAATAACACATGGGGTAAATGTGTGCATACATGCTTTTAGCCTTAATATAGATAATTAATATGTTAAGCCCAAACAATCAACAAAATAATCAATTAAGGGTTGATGTGTAGTAATTCTTGATTTCTGATGGATCCAGTTCACACTGAAAATGTACCTGTTGGCTCCTACAAGCCTGTTAGAGCTGGCTCTAGAATACCCCTGGCTGATAGGCCAATAAGTTCCATGAGGTGTAACACAGAGAGAGCTCTCCTTTCCACCCCTAGTTACCATGGAGGCTAATAAAAGCATTGTGGGAGGAGGTTTTCCTTAGCTAATGGAGGTTTAGGTAAGGTCTAGGTTCAGAGACGAGGAAATTGGCACTCAGAGAGGTTGTGATTTACCAAAGTTGGAAGGGCTAGGACTTGAACCTAGATCTAATTCTAATCCCAGTTTTTTCTCTACTACATAACAGAGCTTCATAGTCCCAAATATGGAGAAATGCCCAAATCTGGCATCTGAAATCTCCTGCTACTCTACAGGGACATATAACTTCTCTGCTACTCTGTCATAGTGGCTGGTTCCTCTGTTACTGTTGTTATTGTTGTTTTCATTCATTCAGTCACTTCCAACTGTATGTGATCTCATGGATTTTGTGGTTTTCCTGGCAAAGATACTGGAGCGGGGGCAGCTAGGTGGTGTAGTGGATAAAGCACTGGCCCTGGATTCAGGAAGACCTGAGTTCAAATTTGGCCTCAGACACCTGACGTTTACTAGCTGTGTGACCTTGGGAAAGTCACTTAACCTTCATTGCCCTCCCAAAAAACAAAGCAAAACAAAACAAAACAAAAGATACTGGAATGGTTTGCCATTTCCTTCTCTATTATGTCCCCATTTTGCAGATGAAGAACTGAATTAAATAGGGATTTTATTACTTGCCTATGGTCACACAGCTAGTAAGTGTCCTCTGTTATACTCTTGCTTAATTCACAAGTAAATGTGGGGTCTTATATTGCTTAGCTTCAGGTGAGAATTTGTAATCTTCACAGACCTGCTGCTAACATAACCATGCAGCTACTTACCCACAACAGAACATGTTAACCTCACAGTATGGGCCTCTTCAGAGAAAATGCATGACAACATTGCCATGTCCTAAGCTGTTGACAAATGACCCTGACCATGTACAAGAAAGGAGCAAGTAACTCACAACTGCAAGAACCACAGTCTTTGAGTCACATCCAATCACATTGCAATGTAACCCAAGTTTAGCACCATGGTAGTAGGGAACCACAGGGAACTAAGGCTACTCAATACATGTGGATATCATAGGATTCAGAGCTGAAAGGAACCTTATAGATAATCTAACTAATTTTATAGATGAGGAAACCAAGGAGATCAGAGAATGAGAGGTACTTGCTCCATGTCACACTGATATTAACAGCCATGATCCAAACTCCTGCCTTCTGACTCAACCTTTGATACTCTTTCCTCTAGATTGCACAACTTCCCGAATCCATCTGCTACCTCATATGGTCCCTGCCCTTGGGTGAGTGTGTAAGCACTGCTTCCCTAGACTCTACTATGATAGGTGGAGCCAGTCACTTGATGCTATATTTGTTTGCTGGTATCTTCCGTAGAGTGCCCAGAGAAAGGGCAAAGGAGGAGGTGGTATTGGGAGAGCATATAACCCAGCCAAGCTCAGGTCAAGCCCAAGGGCACTTCCTGCCCAGCCTTGGATGCCAAATCACACAAATCATTATGCGTTTCTTTTTTGTTGGTTTTTGGGGGGAGCAGGGCAATGAGGGTTAAGTGACTTGCCCAGGGTCACACAGCTAGTAACTGTCAAGTGTCTGGGGCAGGATTTGAACTCAGGTCCTCCTGAATTCAGGGCCGGTGCTTTATCCACTGCACCACCTAGCTGTCCCCTGTTCTGCTTCTCTTAAACCACAAACAGAGCAGAACAATGAGAAACAGTTTGGGCATTGAAGACTGTCGGGTCTTTGGGCACGAAATATTAGCCAAACTCACAGCTTGCTGTCATAAAAACATTGTTGATTTCTAGCCTAAAGTCCCATTTTTGTCCTAAACCAGAGAAACTCCCAGCTCTATCTTGTTAATACATTCTTCCCAGATACAATTACAAGAACGTTAAAGTGGATCCTGCAGGATACTGCCTGCAGGTTTAAAATCTGTATGTGTATAATAGAAGTGAGTGGGAAGGTTTGAGGGGGAGATAGAAAAACAAATATGGATATTTAAAAAAAAAGGTCTTTTCATTCCTTGGTATAGCAGCAACATTAAAACTTTGCCTGGGATCAAGGAAGTCTATAAGAATGATGGTTCCTATCTTCTGGCAGTTAGAATGCAAAATGTAATTGAGATATGTAGCTCTCAAGGGAAAACTCCTAGAAAGTTTTGTTTTTATAATCTCATCTCCTTCAGTCTGGCCACATTTCTCACATGTTAAAAGTTTGGTCACCAATGCCAAAAGGGGTGAGAAAAGAGAGAGATCCTAATTGGAAAGAGAGTGGGAGCCTAAAAGCTAAAAGGAACAGAAAGGGCTCTGAAGCATCCTGGGCTTGGTCTATCCAGCCAAATGTCTTACCAATTCTGCATGAAGAAACCATTCTTTGAACATGAGTCTGGTGATCCCCAAAGATCATCTGGTCTAATGAATATGTGCACATGACCAGTGTGGAAATTTGTTTTGCTAGACTGTGTATTTATTGGGGTAGGGCAGAGGGTTGAGGGACAGGTGGGTATGGGGCAATGAGAAGAGATAATATATGTTTATAAAAATAAAATTTTAAAATATCATCTGGTCTAGCCAGTTCTAGCCACTTTCCTCCATTTAGACTATCTAAGACAAAGGATTATCATATACCCAATGTTAAACCAACTCAGAACAGAGATTCTACAGTTTGCCTTGGCTGCCAACATCTAATTACTCTCAAGAAACTAGAAATTGTTCCTAATATCTAATGAACACTTCTCTTCAGGTGATTTCATCTCATTTCCTCTTATTGAATCTTTTTAATCATCTATCTTTTGCCCAGGTTTGGTTCTTTCACCTTTCTGCCAAGGACTCATTTTCCATTATTTGAATGACTTGTGAAGTGTGAGAACTGGAAGAAGCATTAAAAGTCATCTAAATTCAACCCTCTGCCTTTATACTTTTCAGAACCCTTTCAGAAAATCTTCATGAGCCTATAAAATAAGTACATCAGACATTATCATTAACATTTTTCAGATGAAGCAACTGAGGCTTCAAGCAACTGTGTGACTTCCACAAGAGCATAGAGTCAGTTTGTTTAGGAGCTAAGAGTAGAACCAAGATTTCCTCACTCCTCTTTTAGTGTTTCTTTCCATTGTATCATATTGCCAATTTTGGTTGCTTTTCTCTGAACTAGCATAAGGCTCAGTATACCAAGGACATCCTTACCAGCTCAGCTAGTCTAGAGCTACCTAAAACATGGTCCTCTGTGCCAATCAGAATAACAGCTGGATAAGGACTATGGCACACCATATCATTTTTTAGGGGATAGTGTCACAAACTCTATTTTAAAATGTTATCTCCTAGAAAATAGAGTAAATATCATGGGAAGGGAATAGGATGGAGGGAAACAGTTACGGTGATTAACGATTGATTGACAATAATGGCAAAACGTATGGTACTTTGCTGGGCTATTGTGAAGAAAATTATTTCTCAAGTTTAAGGTACTATATAAATTCATCTATTACTGTTGTTGCAATAATCACCCTCATGGGTTTATTGTAAGGAAATCTATCTTTAAAGTACTACATAATTGTAGCTTACTATTAAAAAATGATGAGCAGGATACTACCAGAAAGATCTGAAGGGACCTGCATGAGCTGATGCAAAGTGAAATCTAATATTATATATATATATGTATATATATACATATATACATATATATATACATACATACATATATACATACATATATATATAGTGAGATTATCTGCTGTGAATGACTCTATTATTTTCAACAATGCAATGATCCAAGACAACTCTGAAGGTCTTGTGAAAAATACAGTCCATTTACAGAGAGAGAACTGATGGTGTTTGAATACAGATCGAAACATGCAATGATACAATATAACTTATGAAATAAGGACTTATGAAAATTGCAATCCATCTACAGAGAAAAAACTGATGGTATCTGAAAACAGATTGAAGCATAATTTTTTTTGATAGTTCCTTAATCTGAAGTTTTGTTTCTGTCTGTTTTCTTTCACAATCCGGCTAATGCGGAGATGTTTTGCATGACTACTCATGTATAACTTACATTAAATTGCTTAAGATCTTGCGGGGGAGGGAGGGAAGAAGAGAAGTTGGAACAAAGTTTTTTAAAAATTGATGTCAACATTTGTTTTTACATGTAATTTGGAAAGTAACATTCTAAACAAAAATAAATAAATAAAAATGTTATCTCTGTGTTGTGGTTGAAAGAACCTGAGTCAGAAGACATAAGGTCTACTATTTAGTCCAGATTCTATTACTAACCCACTGGGTGACTTTGGACCAGGAAATTGCCCTCTATGGGCCTTGGTTTCTTCATTTGTAAAATGATGGGATTGAACTAGATAGATTTCTAGGGTCCCTTCCAACTCTAAAGATTTGATGATACTATGACTTGGGATCTATCTCTCTACCATATAAGGGAGGGAAATGTGAAGAAATAGGATCCTAGGAGGAAGAGAGAGGAAATCATAATCAATAAATAATTCTATGAGCATTTGTTAAGCATTAATATGCTCCAAACACTGGGATAAATCTCTGGGGCACAAACAAAAAGTGAAAATTTCCTCAATGAGCTTTTCTCCTGATTGGGAAGACAACGTGCACATTAAAAGGTAGATTAAAAATAGGTGATCTTAAAGGGAAATGTGCTAGCATTGGAAGGGAGCAGGGCGGGGGGAAGGACTAGGAATGGATAGATGGATAAGATAGATAGAGAGAGAGAGAGAGAGACAGAGAGAGAGAGAGAGAGAGAGAGAGATGATAGGTAGATAGATAGATAGATCAATTGATCAATTGCTCAATCTGAGATTCATCTATACAGAGATGACAATTGAACCCATAAGAGCTGGGTCACCAAGTAAGAGAACATGAGCCTTGGAAGACACCCATCCTTAGTGGGCATGACATAAATGAAGAGTCATCAAAGGAGATTGAGAAGTTGTCAGATAGGTGGGAGGACAACCAAGAGAGCAGTGTCATTAACCCATAGAAAATAAAGTATATAGGAGCATAATGTGGTTAATAGTGTTCTATCCTGCAGAGAGGTCAAGAAGGAAAAGGATTGAGAGCAAGGCCATTTGATTTGTCAATAAGGGATTGTTGATGATTTTGAAGAGAGTAGTTTCAGTTAAAGGATGAGGTGGGAAGCCACATTGTAGAAGGGAGTAAAAGAATAGGAAGTCAAGTCATTGGGACTAAATGGATTCTTCAGGGAGCTTAACTGAGGAGAGAAGAGATGGGTGATAACAGTTATTAGAGATGGTAGGACCTAGGAAGGTAAGGCCTAGGAAGATTTGACAATTTGTAAGCAGTCAACAAACATATATTAAGTGCTTACTGTATTCCAGTACTTTGCTAAGGGCTGGGTGATACAAAGAAAGGCAAAAACTGCACACACCATCAAGAAATTCACATTCTTGTGAGGAGACAAACATGAAAATAACTAGTCTTACATACATATTCATATAGCAGTATGATGGTCAATGTTCAACAACCAACTCTCCAAAAAGAAAAAAATGTACTCATGACCCACTTTTAAGTTTAGTCAGCATTATTAACATTTTCTCCAATATTTCCTTAAACCTAGAAACCCAACAAAATAATAAATTGAATCTTCATTTGTAGATTTCTAAGATATAAATGCTCATACTGAAAATTTAACAATTGGCTCTCTTGAGTCCATTCAAACTGGCTCCAGCACATCCCTGTTATGATGGAAAGAAAAGAAAGCACCAGTAGCTAGGGCAAGGTTAAAAATTAGAGTTTTGACTCCAAAAACACAATGGGGATGTAAAAGACAGACTCATCGGTAAGAAATATTACCTAGTGACACAGTGAACTGACAATTCCTGGCTAAGTCTATCCTAGAGCTAGTGCAGACCCCACATATGGCTCAAAAGGAGCATGGGTTAGGGTAAATCACATTGTGCCCCTCTCTTAAAACCATCAACATTCCAGCCATTTTATTTCTTCTCTCTATTCATAAACATCATCAACAACAACAACAGAAACCTTTTAAATGTCCAAATAAAAATTTAAAAAGCTGTCCCTTGGGAATGCGTCAACTTCCATTATTTGTAGTTGGCTTTTAAAATGTATATTAACTTTAATAAAAGCAACAAAAACATCTGGTTTGTTTCCATGTCCCATGCTGAACTCATTTTTTTTCTCCATGTATTTTACTGGATTTTTTCTGTTCTTATTATATATTTTTATATAATTATAGTCAGTGTATATTTTGTTCTGACTTTGTTTTCTTCACCCCGAGTCTCTTCATATCCATCTCCCTATGTTTCTTTGTGCTCTTCAAATTTGTCATTTCCATTATGTTCATTTGCCATAATATGTTGAGCCCTTCCCAATAGGTAGATGCATGGGTTGTTTTCAGTCTTTTTGTTAGGAATAATGCAGCTATGAATATTTTTGAATAGATAGATCTTTTCTTTTTATTCCCTAGCAATTACATTCTTAGAGTATAGCCAGTCCCAGTAGTAAGATCCCTGGGTCAAGGAACAGAAACAAACCTATAATTCTTATTGTATAATGTCATATTGCTCTCCAAAAAGATTGTCCTAATTCGCAGCTCCACCAGCAGCATCTTCTAACACTTTTACATGGATGAATTAGATTAGAATGAATGTACAGGGAAGCCTTGATGAGGGAAAAAGGCCATTATGAGGCACCAGAAAGCCTGGGAGGAACATGTAAAATGATAGAGGGGCAGTTCTGCCTGCTTTGCTTTGTGATTATGGCAGGGTTATGGTGAGAAAAGGGAAAATTATAGGTAGATTGTATGTATATGAGGCCCTGATCTTTCTCCACTACCAGTTAGTAGAGTTATCTCTTTCTCACTAACTCTCTGCTTATCCTCTTGGTCCCAGAAGCAAAGTTCTCCTTTCTTCCCCAAATTTTAGGCTTTGAGACAATTTCAATCCAGACAATGCTACAGAAAATGCCTGGACTGAAAATTCAGCATGGATTTCCATCTGTGGGTAGCTGTCATTCTGAGTCATTACATCCCTTGTATCTGAAATCTTTCATCATGGGTCATACTGTGGGATCCCCACCACCTTCCTCTCTTCTACCCCATACCTGCCAAAATAGACCCTATTAAGTCAATTCTACCAATCCACTTTTCTCACCAGCTGCTCCAAAATATATTCTACCCCTGCCTTCCTTTCTTCCACTGCCTGTGTCCAATGCCTGGTTCACCCTCCATTCCCAGGTGTAGTCAAAGGGCCCATTGTCTCTGTGGATTATGGGAAATACCTTACTTCCTCCCTGCTCAGGGACTTGTCACTGTTAATAGGTTCAATATTTGATTATCCACAGATGGAAATGTATTTCTAGAAACAAAGGATCCTGAATGACTCTTGGTCAGAATTGGTTTTCCAAGTCACCCTAAGTCCCTGTAGTAACTCAGGCAAAGTAAATTAGGCTGAACCTAAAAGCAGTGAATCTTTAGGACTGGTGTAGGCCTGCAAAGAGTTTGAGCTTGTTGATCAATAATTACATCTGTATATTACTTTGAGTTTACGTGGTGATTTTATCACAACAGCCCTGTGATTTGGGGGGAGACATGAGGGGAGTCAAGTGCCAAGGCATGGCTTGTAATTTTCATCAAAGGAAATTCTAGATATGGAAACTCCCTGAGAGATAGATGGTACAATTAATATTGTACCATGTTCTAGGTGAAGCCAATGAGGCTATGAGGTTAAATGGCTTGTCTATGGGTCATGAGTACACTTGAGATGATTTCAGAAAGGCCTGGAAAGACTTATGTGAACTGATGTATAGTGAAGTGAGCACAACCAGGAGAATGTTGTTTGTACACTGTGACAGCAATATTGTTTGATAAAGAACTGTGAATGATTTAACTATTCTCAGCAATAAAATGATCCAAGACAATCCCAAAGGACTAATGATAAAGCACACTATCCACCTCCAGAGAAAGAACTGATATTGATGGAACACAGACTGAAGAATGCTATTTTTCATTTTCATTTTTTCTTTTGTTCAAGTTTTCTTATGCAAAATGACTGATATGGTGATGGTTTACATAATTACACATGTATAACCGATATCTGATTACATACCACCTCAAAGAGGGGTGAGGGGAGGGAGGAAAAAAGGAAGAGAATTTGGAACTCAAAACTTTAAATTTAAAAAAGTTTATTATTATTACTTTTTTTAAAAGAGTCCACTGGACAGAACTGAACCCAAGTTATAGCATCATAGCCTTAGATCAAGAAGGGGCCAATTCTTTCATTGTGCTGATGAAGATACAGAACTATGAGAAAGGTAAAGTAGCTAAGCCAAAGTCACCTAGCTAGGGAGTGACAGGGCCAGGATTCAAACCTAGACCCCCTGACTCTAAATAGAACACACTTTTCACAGATTGAATAGGTTTCTCAAAATGTAAGCTACAAGAGCAGCTAGGTAGTACAGTGGATAAAGCACCAGCCCTGGATTCAGGAGGACCTGAGTTCAAATCCAACTTCAGACACTTACTAGCTGTGTGACCCTGGGCAAGTCACTTAACCCTCATTGCCCCACAAAAAAAAAATCTAAGCTACAAAATCCATTGCAAAGTGTTGAGTTTATGTCCTCAGGGTACTGTAGCTCTCCTTTCTTTGTTCCTCAAACAGGGCTAGGAATCAATCAGCAAGCATTTATATGAAGTTAAATAGTCCCTGCCTTAAAAGAAATTACATCCCAATGTAGGATACAAGATGTACATATAAAAAGATACATAACATATACAAAATGAATACAAGATGGTAATGGGAGGAAGCACATTCATGACTAGGGAGAATCTGGAAAACATAGCTTTCTAAAAGAAGGCACTTAAGTTGAGTCTTGAAGGAACCCAGGGATTCTGAGGAGGAAGTAAGGGGGGAATTCACCCCTACCTTTGGAGATGGAGATGGAACAAGAAACTGGTCTTGCTGGACCTCAGAGGCATAATATATATTAAGCAGGCAGAAGAAAAGGAAATAAACACTCCTATAGTATCCAGGCACGGTGGTAGGTGCTTTTTACAAATATTATCTCATTTGATCATCACAACAACCCTGGACAGTTAATACTGTTATTATCCCCACTTAACAGTTGAGGAAACTGAGGTAAACAGAGGTTAAATGCCTTACCCAGGGTCACATAGCGAGTAAATATCTGAGGCTGAATTCAAACTCAGTTCTTTCTGACTCCTGTAGACAGGCAGATGTACTAAATGACCTCTTATGACCTCTTCTAGTCTTGTGATGCTAGAATGCTTAAAAAAGGGAAACAGTGTGGCTGAAGGGAGGGAGAGCAAACCAGTGACAACAAAAACTTGTTCCAGAAAGCAATTCCAAGCAGCAGAGTATTTGAAGCTTGTTTTCCAGGAATTTCATTCAGTGAAGCCTAATTACAGTACATTTGAGCTAAACTCCTCTCAAGCAAACCGCTGTAATGCTATAAGGAGGCTGCAGACAAAGGAAGCAAAATCTTTTTAGGGGAGGAGGAATGCCTGACTTTCCCAGATGAGCTGTGTCCCTGACGAGAAGCCAAGGAGGAATCCCAGACTATCTTTCCAGAATTTCCCCCTGGTAAAGACGTTATCCCCACCTTCCTTACGTGGTTCAACATGCCTGTGGGCTGCAGCAGAGCAGGGGCTGCCAGATAGATTAGACATATGCCAGGAGGCCAAGAATTCAGGGCAGAAACAAGAGAATCAATAGGAGATGATAGCAGCCTTTTTTTTTTTTTTAATGGGGGCAGGGAGGGGTTCTGGAATTATTACTTCATTGTGAGGAACTTCCAGGGTGGAGACATCCTCCATTAATTCACCATGTTCACACAGCTAATATACGTCAGAGGCAAGACAAACCTGGCCCTTCTGCATTGTTAACTCACTATTTGTCACCCCAGGGGCTCCCAACCTGGGCTATGCAGACAAGGAGATACAAACAAATTGTCAAGTGGGTGTACAGAATATAGGGTGAATATCTGTATTATTGGATTGAAATATTCCATAAGTGAGGTATGCACACTACACATTTCCTGACACAAGAGGTAATATGGCCAAGATGAGAATAAGATCTGTTTCCAGAAATGTCTGAAAATTTTGATTAAGGACTTGCTACGCATCAGGTGCTGTGCTAGGGTGCTAGAATGTAGGAATTTGTCTCGTTTGACTATGTGTATTTTTTGTAAGGGGTTTGTTTTTCTTTTCTTTCTTTTTTCATTTGGGGCTTGTGGAGGTGATGAAGGGAGGACCCGGAGAGGAGACAAGCTTAAAAAGAGGAAAGAAAAAGACAGTCCTTGAAGTTTGTTGGGTTTTTTTAAAATACACAGAAGAGAATAGAAAGAAGGTCAGAAAGTGATCACATGCTGATTTTGTTACATATTTTAAAAGAAAAACAAACTCTATACAACAGGGATCCACAGTTTAATATACAATCCTCTTTTCTTGTTGTTCTACAACCATGTAGATGGACATGCCCCATTTTATTTGGTGTCAAATTTATAATGAAAGATAAATGTAAAAAATAAAAAAGTATTCCAAAAGTAGTACTGTTACTAAAAAGATGTTATGTACCAAATAAAGTTTTCTTTAAGAAATTTCATCTATTCTATTTCATATATATGTATGTATATATATACATATATGTGTATATGTATATATACAGACACAGACACATAGATGTATGGCAAACACTAGAAATTGTTTCCTTTCATATTGAATAGGAGGGGTTACTAAAAACCAAGGGGAATAGAGATTGAAAAGGGTTAGAAGGGGCAGCTAGGTGGTGCAGTAGATGGAGCACAGGCCCTGGAGTCAGGAGTACCTGAGTTCAAATCCAGCCTTGGACATTTGACACTTACTGGCTGTGTGACCCTGGGCAAGTCACTTAACCCTCATTGCCCCACAAAAAAAAAATTATTAAAAAAAAAAAAAAGAAAAGAAAAGGGTTAGAAGCTCCTTGCCCTGGACCATGCTGTTTCTCAAACTACTATAAGATAAAGCTAATACTGGCAAGGTGCTTCCTATGCTCCCTCTCTCCCTTCTTTCCTTCTTTCCCTCCCTTTTTCTCTCTTTCCTTCTCTCCTTCCTTCCATCCTTCTTTCCTACTTCCTTTCTGCCCTTCTTCCTTCCTTCTCTCCTCCTTTCCTTCCTTCATTCCATAGTAAGACTTTGAAGCAACTCTCCCAATCCACATTCAGACTGTTGTATTGGATCCACAGTGGAAGACTCTGTCTCCCCTCAAAGTATGAGTTGTGCCTCTAAGGAGTTAAGAGTCTTTCTAATGCTATTGGTTGAAGCCCCATTCTGGTGTGTTCTTTCCCAATATCAATCTCCAGTGCTTACTTCCCCAGTAACATTTGCCAAGGCCAGTTATTGCCTCCCTAACATCATTTAACCAGTTATCTCCTATCATCAATATGAAAATAGCATCAATTAAATTTTATAAAAAGAATGTTAACTGAGACAATACTGTGAGAACCAAAGTAGAAAAACATCCCCACAAACTGGGGCACACTCTGCCTTCTGTACTTCAGTAACTGGGTTAATAGGCTGAAACTTAAAGCATCATCTACAAACATTCCTCCACTCAAGTTCACTTGCATAGGCAGGATAGTCAATGGACAAGTTGTTTTCTTGGCAACATTTTCCCTCATGGGAAGGGAAAGTATGACAGCAAAAGCTCGCATCAGTTCTTCTTCCTTGCTCAACACCAGGGAAGAGAGAACCTGATTTTTGCCATTGGATCCTTTGTGTGCACTCTCCATTCTGGTTCAACAACCAATTAAAAGACCTCCCCCCCCACCCCTCAACAGTAAACAGAAAGGAAACAGTCAAAGGAGACTGTGCATGCTCCATATTGGAGGGTGGGTTCCTCCAATGCATGTTATCACATACTTCCAGAAATGGGGTCACCAAATTCATCACTTAGATTGACAGCAAACAGAGCCCCTTATATACGCTGTGAGGACTGAGCTCCTATTGGCCAGGTCCCTTATTTTATTTCCTTTCTTCTTTTACAGAAATTTCCACATAAATTATTTCTTTAGACACACACACACACACACACACACACACACACAAACTTATGAAGTAGGCATTATTATCTCTACTTTACAGATGAGGAAACAGTCTCGGAATTGAGTGAAATTATTTGCCCAGCCATCAACTAATAAATAAAAGTGAAAAAGTCACCCAAGCCTTTTGACTCATAGCCCAGTACTATTAACCCTCTTGTCTTTCTGACAATTCAAGATAGGAAACGATATAGGCCAAATGATTCTGACAATAAGTGTTATGGGAGTTTAGAGGAGAAAGAAACCATTTTGTGGAATGGTAAAAAGAGTGTTGAACCTGGAGTCAATAGAACAAATTTTAATTCTCACTTTCAACACTTATTAGCTATATGACCTTGGTCAAGTTTTAGCTCCCCCTGAACCTTGTACTCAGTAGTAAAATGTAGCTAATAATACGTACTCTTTACAATGCAGTTGTTCTGAAAAACAACAACAACAACGTGCATTTTTTCATTTAAAAAGCACTATATAAATGTTAGTTGATATTAGTATGGTCAAGAAAAGAGATGGCACTATCACAGAGCTTGGACAGAGCATGGGTGGACTTGGGTGGAATGGGGAAGGAGGAAAACAGACATCCCAGGCCAAAAGAAGAGAAAGAATAAAGGTCAGAAATAAGACTCACAGTAATAATTTGTGAGTAATGAGAGACAGAATCACTTCCCAACTGATAAATTGTCAAAGGATAGAAAAAAGTTACTTTCAGAAGAATAAATGCAAATCATCAGCAACCACATTAAAAATGTTCCAAATCACTATTAACAGGAGAAATACAATTTAAGATAATTCTGAGTTTTAATCTCAAACTCGTCAAAATAGCAAAAGTGATTTTTAAAAATTACCTAATTACATGGTTTGTGAGAGGACAGTACACTAATACACTGTTGCTATAGCTGGGAATTGGTCCAATCATTCTGGAAAGCAATTTGGAACTATGTGAGAAAAGGCACTAAGCTGTTCATACCTTTTTGACATGGTGATCCCATTTCTAGAAACACAACTCAAGGAGCTTGATGACAGAAAAGATTCATATAGATAGATCATAGCAGCACACAGTTTGAGGTAGCAAAAAAAGAGGAATAAAGTGGGTTTTCACTAAAATGGCTGAGCATATTTTGGTATGGTGTATGAATGGGATGAAATATTATGCCATGAATATTACGAATTCAGAGAAACATAGGAAGACTTGTAAAACACGATGCTGGGGGAAAGAAGCAGTGTGATATAGTGGAGGGGGAATGGGATTTGGAGTCAAAGGATCTGAATTCTAATCCCAGCTCTGCTATTTACTACCTATACAATCATCTCAGGAGACCCTGCTGCCCCCGTGGACTCTTTCTCTGGCTGGTCGTTTCTTCCCAGAACCTCCATTTTAAGGAAGGGACCCCTACAACAACCATATCCCTGCTCTTTCATCGCTCTCTGGGTCCCGCTCTTGACTCTCTGGATTTCTTCAACTTCTTTTTCCATCATACCCCTGAATGATTAATTCCTGCTCTTCCTTCCCCACTTTTAGTAAGGGACTGTCTTTTTGTTATTGTTTTGTTTTCACTTTTGTCCCCTGGTGCTTAGAACAATGCCAGGAACATAGTAAGTACTTCATAAAAACTTGTTGACTTGACCCTTGGCCTCAGTTTCCAAATCTGTAAAATGAAGTAATTAGAAAATTACCTCCCAGGTCCCTTCAAGCTCTAAATCTGTGTGTGTGTGTGTGTGTGTGTGTGTGTGTGTGTTTGCATGCACATGAAAGCTGGACTAAGAGAATATTACACAAAGACTTCCATAATGGTTAATGAAAACAACACTAAAAGGCAACTGAACTCAAACAAATCTCAGTGAATGAACTTTCTTCCAGAAAACCAAGGATGAAACACATTTTTCTACTTTTGGTAAACAGGTTGGTTTCTACAGGAGTGGAAAGTTATATAAACGAATAGACATGGTTGTTTTGTCAAGCATTTTTACTTATCTATTTTTCTCTGTTCCAAGGGGACTCTCAGTGATGAGGTGTGTGTATGTGTGGGGAATGGGGGCTGGCAGGGAAGAGAAAAGTACCTCAGGAAATAACTGTGAAAACAAAAGTTATCAATAAAAATGGGGGGGGTGATTTATGAGTAAAACTGAAATGAATTGTTTTCCATGGAAAGATACCGTATGGTGCAGCTCAGGGTCTCACCTGGAAGGCCTAGGAAAACACTAAGGGTTTGCTCTTTTTCTCTAGAGGAGAGAGTGTAAATAATTCTTTGCTTCTAAACTCAGGTATCTTTATAGGACATTGGGAGTCTTAACCATGAATTAGCCCAAGAAGCTTTGACAAGTTTCACTTTATTTTGTTCTAAAAGAAAGATAATATAAAATGGACACCTGGGAATGGTTCAAATTAACAACCTAAACAAAATGAAGAGCTGCATCCAAGGGGAAAAAAAGAGTTCTCTGTTTTAGACCAGTTATTCCACTTCCACTTTAACATTTGTGAAATATGGCTGAAAAGGAAAGTGGCAAGTAAAGGTGTGGGAACACTACTTCCCTACTCTATTCAACACATACTACCAATTAATTGGTCATTTATGCTCGAGTTTTCAACTCAATTGGAAATGTCTCAAGGTTAATGAAACTATTATATTTGAATGGACTCCAGAGAAGAGAAAAAGGGAAAGAGAAATGACAAAGGTACCCCTTATCTGCGGGGAACCTATCCAAGTAATAGAGTTGGGGGGGAGTTTGCTGCATGGGGAAGAGAGTAAGAAGGAAGTTGGTTCCTCAGATTTCTTTTTTTAAACGCTAATGACAACAATTATATTTCTCCATCTGGAATCCATTAGCAGTGATTATGATGGCTGACTCTTCTATCCTTATTACTATCTGGATTAGCTAACCCCATTAGGAATGGCATCCTTCCTCAGCCCTCTCTGCAAACACAGTGAGATGACTTCCTGTCATCCAAGCAGGGTCTCCCTTTTTCCCATATTCATGCTCTGTTGGAAACTACCTCACCCCGGCTCAATTACAAGAGCCCAATAGGTTCCCATGCCCAAGAGACCTGCCTTTGCAGGTGTTTAAGGGAAGGAAAGGGGGAGGGGGCAGGAGGAAAGTCAGCTGATCTGTTTGGTAATGAATCTTGCCTTCTCTCAATCAAGTCCATGGCATGGTGCCTGTGTCTTGCAGGTGTTCTGAGAGCTCTGTAATCATCTTGGCCCTGTTACCTCATCACTTCATATGGCCAGCAGAGAAAATAAAGGGAGAATATTAAAGCAGTAGTTAGGATAGGGTCAGGAAAGTCTGATAGAGACATGTGGGACCCCGGGTGGAATGCTTGATCACTTCAATCCAGTTCACTGCTTTGTAGAATGTTCTTTTTCCCCAGCTGCCTCTAAGCTAGAAGTCAACAAGTGGCCACTATGGGGGCTCTCTTTGGCAGGAAACTCTGAGAAAGTCATTAAGATTCTTGGATTTGGGGCTTTCCTCTCTCCGCCCTTGACAGCCCTATTTCTATTTCTCCCTAGTGGTCTTGTTCCCCCTCCCCATCCCAATTTAGAATCCAAGAATCATAGTTCAGGAAGGGGCCTCAGAGATTAGCTAGTTCAACTGTCTCATTTGACCAATAAGGAAACTGAGTCAATTTATACAATAACCAAAAGAGCATAAAGGAAAACGACATTGAAAGACAACGGAACTTTAATCTAACCAGGCACCAATCTTGACCTCAGAGACCTGACAAAATGTATGCCTCCTTCCCTTAGGAGAAAGGTGGTGGACTATAGGTGTGGAACGAGTCATACATTGCCTGATATGACCAATTTATTGATTTATTTTGCTTGGCTATACTTCTCTCTTATAAAAGAGAGTTCTATTGGATTAGGGGATATAAATTGGGAAGTGACAATAATGGAAGAAGAAGAAAAGGGAGAAAAATAAGGAAGCCTCAAGAAAATATTTCTTAAAAACAAAACAAAAGAAAACCCTAACTTACCCAATATCTCCCTTCTAGTTGATGGCAGACCTGAGACCAAACTCAAGTCTGTATATTGCAGATACTTTTGCATTGTTATTTCTACACTGTGGGAACCTGAGGCTTCCAAAGGTTTCCACAAAGGGAAATAAACCAGGAAGTAATATCACCCTAATTCTCTTTAGGAGACAAAAGATTAAAAAGCTAAGCTGCTGTGAGCATGCTCTAGTACAGAAAGTTATGTGAAAAGTAGAAGGTAAACAATCTGTGGAATGAGTTGGTTTTTTTAAATTATTAAATACTTACTATATGGCAGGTACTGTTGAGAATACAAATACAAAAAACCAGCATGGTCTCCGCTCTCAAGGAGCTTATATCATATGGAGGAAGGCAATAAATACCTACAGAGGAATGGTAGCCAGGAAGAATTTCTCTAAGTCACAAGGATGGAGAGCAGAACCATAGACCAATTGACTGATTCTTTCCTGGAGCAGTATTATTGATTTAATTACTGTTCCCAGAACTAAAGTTAGTAGGTAGGGTTGATGGCTTAGCATGAAGAAAGCTGGAAAGCAAAATGGCGGATCTGAGTCTGGGCTGAATATGGAATACTCTTGCCAATCAAAGTGCCAAGGTGGGAGTCTGAGTGCTAGGTCATGTATATATCTAGGTATGCAGGATTGAGTGGGCCTGCACATCCTTCTTTTTCCTTTAAGAGTTGTTCTGGGGGCAGCTAGGTGGCGCAGTGGATAGAACACTGGCCCTGGAGTCAGGAGTACCTGAGTTCAAATCTGGCCTCAGACACTTGACACTTACTAGCTGTGTGACCTTGGGCAAGTCACTTAACCCCCATTGCTCCACAAAAAAAAAAAAAAAAAGAGTTGTTCTGCATGGAATTGGGGGTATTGATGGCTGCCATTGGAATTTAATTTGCTGGCTTTCATGCAGGTGTGTGTGTGGATGATTGGCAGTTGCCATTTAATAAGGCCTGCTGGGTTTGCATAAGATAGAATGGAGTGACTAAGTCTAGGGCTTCTGAGGCTACCTCTGTAGCAGCCCAAGACTATCAACCAGTGACTGAAGTGATCAAAGGTCAGCATTGTGCAGGCAATGTAAACCCTGAAACAGGGACAGGGACTGAGCTGCCCAGAGGGAAGGACCCTGAGTTCTGAATCCGGGAGTTATTGAGAAACCTGTCTGGCCAGGAAAAACAAGGAGAAGAAGCTTGATTCCTTTGGTGTACCTTGATCCAGAACTGGGGTCCTAAATATATAATATCATCCTTAGTTCCTTTTTCTTAAGTTGCAAGAAATACCTCTCATCACCTCACCCCTCTCCTCTCCCCGCCGCCGCCGCCCCCCCCCACACACACACAAAAATCTGGGAAGGCACAAAAGAGGAAGTTCAGATGATGAGTAGAGACAAAAAGATTCCTTGTAGACATGCTTCAGTTTTTTTCCTTCCATTTCCACTATGTTAAATAAACGTTATGACCACAATATTTGAGTGTCTGAGTCCTGTGAATGTGGGTGGTCATGAGCAAGAAGAGGAAAGCCAAGACACAGGCTCCTATAGATTTCATATTTTTTCAAATTGTAAATATTTCATTTTATTTCCCAAATAACTCTAACTCTGTGAACTTGAACTTAGTGCTACCACTATTTGGGGGTAGGGACTCAGGCTGGCCAACCTGCATTCCTCTTCTGCTCTGCTTCTTACTGTTCAGACTTCACTACCAGCTGTCATCTCACTCGGGAACTTCCCTCAGCACCTGTAGCGCTGTGGTCCTTCAGCCCCACTTTGCCAATGATAAGTTCCTCCTGGGGGGGGGGGCTTCATTTTGGGAATCAGACCAGGCTGGTCATCTTTCAATCCTTTCCTGACTCTGCTTCTGACTCTCTGAGCTTTGTAACAATGCCACCACACAGGCATTTACTCCAAACCCCCTCACTTTTCAGCTCCCTTTTATGCGTCATCTTTCCCCATTAAAATGTAAGCTCCTAGACAGTTGAGACTATCATTCTTTTTGTTTGTATTTGTATCCCTAGTACTTCACACAATTACGTAACACATAATAAGCACTCAATAAATGCTTGTTAATTGACTGCTGACTCTGTGATAGTGAAGTTGTGTGGGCATTTTGGGGTATTTACCCTCTAGTGGTCAGTTGGAATGCTGTGGTCTTTCCAAAGATTAGCCTATATCTATGTTCCGGGTAGCTCCAAGAGTATATTCTGGTGAGCAACTCAGATGCTGCACTCCCATGCTGGATAATTTCAGTATTGTCACACTGTCATACTACTAACTTTAGAAAAGTACAAGAGCTCATTTGAATAGCCCACACTGAAAATAACTTGGGTTACTGGATGGCCAAACAACACTATTCCCTCCACCCACACAGAAAACAATTGTAGGCATCTGCCTCCCCAGGGACTCTCCTCAAGACTTATAGTACTATCCAGGATCCCTCCTACCCCTACCTTTTACAAGGGGAAAGAATTCAGGCTTTCAAAAAGTTGTAAAAGAGCAAATGGACCTTTCACAGTCTGAATGACTTATGGAATTATTCAGAATAATGTCGTGGTTTGGATTTATTTCTACCCATCAGCACTCTAAAGCTATTTGTTCCTTCTCAGGCTCTTCCTCCAATCACCACTCTCGCCCCACAACCATAGTGGGCACTCACTCTCTCTCTTTCTCTCTCTCTCTCTCTCTCTCTCTCTCTCTCTCTCTCTCTCTCTCTCTCTCTCTCTCTCTCCCTCTCTCCCTCCCATCGATGCTCCATCACTCCGCTGCTGCTGTCATCTGTTCTTGGCAGGTGCTGTGGTCCGTCTCATAGCAGGTCAGGTCTCTTCCCCAAGATGCTCATTGTCCATAGCTACTGGCTGCTCATCATCATGTCTCTCTTTACCATTGCCAAAGCTTCCCACTGCTTTCCCTCTTTCCCAAGACACAGTGCCAGCTCTCCAGCAGCTTGACCATAGAGGGATTACCCTGGAAGTGTAATCCGTATTACATCTCTTTCAAAATGAAATAGCCTGGACCAAAAGCTTCTGAGCTATTTGAAATTTTCCAGTTCTTTCAGGAAGGCTCAAGGTCAGAATGCCTGTGAGTCATTTCAGGCCTTCTGCTCTTTCATTGGGGTCCTACAGCCCTTCCCTCCACACAAAGGGTCTCCTTTAGTGACTGTAAGAATCTCTATCCCTCTCTACTTCATTCAAAAGTCCTCATTTCCCACTCCCAGCCAAATTAGGGCACAGTCCAATTCATTTCTTCTCTTTCCCTAGCATCCAAGCAGTGTGCCTCCCACTGAGTCATTTTGGGGCTGGAAAAGGTATTAATGCCCCCTTTTTATTCATTGATCTGTTTCCCATCCTCCTCTTCCTTAGCTCATCCAAGCTATGCAAAGTACCCCAGGGATTTTCTGTACCACTTAAAAGAAGACATCTATGACTCTGAGGAGGAGGGTTAACCCTGACACAGTAGTGAAGATTCATGTCCCTAATACAACTTCAAAGGTCACAAAGCCAGGGAAGGTGGGCTGAAAGTGAGAATGATCTGTGTGGCTATTGTGGGCTGTTCACATGAGTTCTCTCTGCCAGAACCAAGATTCTGATCTTGGAATGTGGAAGTTTTTATATGAAGAGATTGAAGTCAAGTCAACGAGTCAAGCCATCAAACATTTATTAAGCACCTAACTCTATTTGAGGCACTGAACTAAGTCCTAGGGATATAAAAAAAGGCAAAAGCAATCCCTCCCCTCAAGGAGCTCATAATCTAGAATCAAACAAGCTTTAAAATATTATTTCAGGGGCAGCTAGGTGATACAGTGGATAAAGCACCGGCCCTGGATTCAGGAGGACCTGAGTTCAAATCTGGCCTCAGACACTTGACACTAGCTGTGTGACCCTGGGCAAGTCACTTAACCCTCATTGCCCTTCCAAAAAAAAATACATCATTTCAATTTCAATTAGTTTAAAACCAAAAATAGGTCCACATAAAAGCATTCTGGGAATATCCATGAAAGCATCTAGCATGCAATTGATCAGCATGTTTTAAATTTGTAACAATATGTTTACCCAATAAACTTTAAAATTTCTATACCCTACACTTGACATACCTGCCCTCCAGAAGCTTACAGTCTAGGAAAAGAACTCAGAACTCCAACCCTGAATCCTTTGGGGACTTAATATTTCATAGCATTTATATGATATTTATATATGTTTACATTAACTAGAATAATATATGTAAAATATTTTTCAAATCTTAAAGCTCTATATAAATGTCTAGAGGGGCAGCACCTATGCTCAGAAGGGAAATCACATATATAGCTTACAAACCTGGTTAGAGTTATATATACATATCTGTTTGCATGTTGTCTCCCCACATTAAAACATGAGCTCACCAAGGACAAGGACTGTTGTTTTTACCTTTCTTTATATCCCTCGTGCTTAGCACAGTGCCTGGAAATACATTAGGCACTTAATAAATGCTTGTTGACTACATCTGTGAGGCCCTCAGAATTCAAACAGACATAATATTGACCCATAACAATTTATGAACATTGTAAACAGATGTTAACATACTGAATATTTCTATTTGCCAAACTACATAGACTGAAAAACTCTCAACACATAGAGACAAAGAAAAGGATGTCAAAACCACATGTGAACAGGATGTAGGGCAGACCATCTCTGTCATCCTGTCTATGCCAAAGATGCTTTCCGTGGATCCACATATGAGTTTACATCTTAATACTTTGAAATAACTACCAAAAAAAGCATTTACTGTATCCACCTGTTCAATAGACTGCTGAACATCAAACATAAAAGATGTCCTATCCTGTCCTATCAGGACGGTCCTCAGACCGTCTCTTTCTAAACTCTGTTGCATATAAGATGAGAAGAAAAAAATGTAACAATAACAAAAATAATAATGATTATGATAACAATAAATTGCACACATCGATAGACATCACACACACACACACACACACACATATATATATATATATATATATATATATGTATATATCTCAGAGGCAAACAAATCACTTTCCTCATTACAATTCTCTGAAATAGGTGGTACAAGAATTTTTCTCCACATTTTACAAGAAAGAAAAAAGGAGGTACAGAGAGAGAACTTTTCTATGGTCACGCAGCTAGCAAGTATCATATTTGGGATCTGAACTCAAATCTCTTAATCCTAAAACCAACACTCTTGGCACTATACCAAAGTACCCCAAGTGATACTTTAATTGGTGGGAGTTGTCCAGAAGATGTTTTCTGAGCTGGTTTCTCTGTGTATCTCTTCAGATCCTAGCCCCTCCAATTATTCTGACAGATCTGTCTGCATCTCCCCTAGAAGGATCAAGGGTAGCCACTTGAAAAGCAACTGAAAAGAGCAAGGATAGCCAGTTCTGAAAGTTTACCAACCTCACTATAGCTATGTCTATCCAACTAATCATTTGAAAAAGGGGAGGAGAAAAAGTCAGCCAATCAGCAAATGTTGGCTCCTGCTGCCAATTAACCTTGATGGATTTTTTTTCCCTGCTCAATTGGTTATTCAGCTAGTTGTCTTTTGATGTCAAGGCATTATAGCCTCCATCGGATATACTCTCATTTTCCTCTGCTTTGCTTTGTAAACACCTTTTTCTATGGTGCAGAGATCAGAGAGGAAGTTGTTCTTCTGGATGCTCCAAGAATCAGAACCTCATTGTTGTTTCATTTCATGGGAGGAAAAATATTTCTCCTGTAATCCTATGCTGCTTCCCAGAGGGCACCCCCCCCTAAAAGCACCCTACACAGAGCCTGGTTGCCCTAAAGGAATCTCAGGGCCTTATCTCCCCCTTTCTCTTATTCCAATCCCAGTACTTCTGGGAAACAAGCAGTGGATTTGAAGTCGGAGGGCCTGAGTTCAAATCTCCTTTCTGCTATTTGCTACCTATTTGACCTTGGGCTCGTTACTTAATTTTTCTAGGCCTCAGTTTCACATCTACAAAAAAGAAATGGTTTTACTAGATGACTCTGAGGCTGCCTCTCTCTCAAAACCTATGAAGTGATGAAAATGCCCATTCCTTTTTTTTTTTTTTTTGCAGGGCAATAAGGGTTAAGTGACTTGCCCAGCGTCACACAGCTAGTAAGTGTCAAGTGTCTGAGGCCAGATTTGAACCCAGGTACTCCTGAATCCAGGACTGGTGCTTTATCCACTGCGCCACCTAGTTGCCCCCCATTCCTTTAATGAATATTCTCTGTTAACTGTCCCAAAGGAAATATCATTGCTTGCGTGTTCTATCTTACCATAGTGTCCCAATACTGTTCCTTTGAGATAGGCTTGATTATTCACAATCAACTCAAACCTCTGAATCCCAACTCATCGGGAAGAAACATAGTGTGGCTCAGTGGAGGGAATGCTGGATTGGGAGTCAGAAGACCTAATTGAAATCCCATTTCTGCCACTTACTATTTATGTGACATTAAGTAAGTTATTTCCCTTCTCTGAGACTCAGTTTCCTCCTCTGCAAAATGAGAGAATTGGACTAGACTGCCTCTGAATGAGTCTAATGATGGAGTTTCTGACACTATGGCAAGTTGGTAGAGAGCGAGCTATTTTAGGACAGAAGGCCTTCCTGAGATTCCTCAAACCAACGCAGCCCTAACCCTGGCCATCCCTAAGAAGCTGAATTGCTCCAACAACCATTTCTTAATTTCTTATCCCAATTAAGCCCAAGGAAGGGAAAGCATTAGGAAGACCTACCTCAAAAGTCAACTTAGAGCCTGCCATTTTTTCAACTTGGGGGATGTCAGCGAGGCCGGCTGCTGTGGGGAAACATGAAAGGCAACGAAGTCTTCCCTAAAAGGAAGGGAAATGACTTAAGTGATGCATTACTTAGAACACCACGCTATGTGTCAGTGTTCATTGAACATTTGGGGCACCAATTTAGGCTGGTTGATGTCTTATAGGTTTGCCTGGCTAGGCTCAGAAGTTTGAAACAGTTCCCCTTTGTGCTTTGATTACACATTCATTCTGACTTGAAAAAAGGATTATGTCGTAATAAGCCACACTCTCCCAGCAGCCTGGTTGTAGCTGTTTCCATCTGTAATGATTGTTTAATGACTATTTAAAAAGTGCCGCCTGAGGTCTTCTAATCACCCAATTTTTATTAAGCTCTCAAGGAAATCACACAGGTACCAAATTACCTAATTGGCAGAGAAGTCTGAAAAAGGCTAAGGCTTCTTCTGAAGAGGGGAATAAAACATATGGGGGTGGGCTCCTGTTTGGGGTTTTCCCCAAAAGAACAGAGGTATTAAGTGGCAGTCAGGATTCAAACTCAAGTCATTTAGTTTCAGTTCAATGCTCTTTCCCTCATATGGTACTATGAGCGGAAAAGGAGAAAGGTTTCTTGTGAGCAGTAAGAGAGTAATTGCCCATGGGTCTTCTCTGTGCACACCCTTTCCCATTCCCCATAAAAATCCCTTAATGTTTAGCAGGCCTTCCTCCCACCTGGGCATGAATATAGCCTGGCCAATTTCACTTTGGTACTATTTATTAACTGAAAAATCATCCTCCCACCTATCACCCCTAGTCAGCCCTCCCTCACCTCTTCCATGCACAGATGTTATTTGCCTCACCTGAGTGAGTTCTGAACACACTAAGGCTCATTCACATCATTAGAGTCTATTTATCATATTTGTTCATATTATATAGCGATTTTAAGGTTTGCAAAGCAGCTGACTCATCTTAAAGCATTTAATCCTCATAACAATCCTACATGGTAAGTGCTATTATTACCTGTTTTACAGAGAGGGAAACTGAGGCTGAGAGAGTACCATGACTAGGGTCACACAGCTAAGAAGTATCTGAATTTGAATTTAACCTCAGGTTCTCCTGACTCCTCTATCCACTTCACCACCTAGCTGCTTGAGAACACCATAAAATGCAGTAGGTAAAGCCAGTTTGGAATCTGGGGAAAGGTGAACTTCATTTGAGACTAAAAATAATCCTGGCATTTCTCTCTTACTCTGGCTTCTCAGTGGTTTAGATTGAAGTAGATCCACATAGAGCTATGCTGGGAGCATCCATGGAGGTATTTAATATGTAATCAATGAATCAATCAGCAAGCTTCTATTATGTGCCAGCTACTGTGTTAGGTAGTGGGGAAACAAGGACAAAAATGAACAGCTTTTGCCCTGAAGAAACTTGCATTCTAACATATTGGCTAATGAAGCATAGGATCATCCCATGGACTTTCCTAATTCCATCTATAACTTCAAGGTGATGTGAACAACAACTTCCCAACTTTAGAGTTAGAAAAAATAAATCTCAAACCAACTGAAGAATAAAGTCAACCAGATGGCCATCAGCAGTAGACTCTGTGCATGGAGCCCTGTATTAAGGCTACTGTGGGGAGATTCTAAAAGATACTATGTCTGCCAACCAAGGACCTTGGTGGGGGGAAGTGAGAATAGGAGAGAATTAATAGAGATTTAGATTGTCTTGATTTCATCCCTGTGAGTATCACCACCACCAACACAGATTGCAACCCAGTCACACTTCCTCCTATACAATTTCTGGTCCACATCTTTCTATAAGTCCTCCATATAGGATCTAGTTTTCAGCTACTAATAGCACCAAAGGGAAATTGGCCAGGCTATATTCATGCACTGGTGAGGGCACTCCCATTATAGATGCAGGATGATGCTTTCTCTGTAACTTAGTCTTTGCCAATTGCCTATAGCACTGAAAGGATAAATCCTTTCCCTAGTCACCTAAGCAGTATATGTCAGACCCTCAGTCTTCCTGGCTTCCAGTCCAGCTTTCTAACCACTACACTAAGATGTCTCTCATTATTCTTTTTTTTTTTTTTTGGTGAGACAATTGGGGTCAAGTGACTTGCCCAGGGTCACACAGCTAGTATGTGTTAAATGTCTGAGGCTGGATTTGAACTCAGGTCCTCCTGACTCCAGGGATGGTGCTATATCCACTGCGCCACCTAGCTGCCCCTTTCTTTTTTTTTTTTTCATTATTCTTTAATCATAGAGCACTATACAGTTATCCCTTCCACATTTTGGGAGTTAGGGGCACAGCACCCCCTTTAATCTGGAAAATATACCTAAAATTTCTTGGCCTTCCCTTCATATTGGAGAAGAAATCTGAATTATTATGTTATTAGAAGATAAAATATGTTAATATTATACAATACTATACATATATTTTATGCATTTCTGAGTTTCTAAAACTTTTCCTGTGTCATCTGCTGGACTTCATGTGTCATCTGAAGCTTCCACAAAACTCCCCCAAATTACTATTTAATTTCTTCTGCCAATCCAAAGTATATCCAAACCAAGATGGAGAAAGTTTCAGTGTGGAAGGGATAACTGTATTAAGGCTTGATATAAGGGGAAAGGTCCTAAAAATTCAAGCCATCCAAAAGTAGAATGGGTCCCGTCTCTCAAATGGTCTTTAAACAAGTGCTGGACAGCCATTTATCAAATATGTTATAGAGAGGAGCTTTATTGAGATACGAGGTGGCCTCTGAGGCCCCTTCCAACTCTGACATTGTGTGATCCTGTAATTATAGAGTACCACGAGAATGGGCGCTATTATTAGTTGGGTTTGAAGGACATCCTGGAAATATTATGCAGGATACAGCCTGAGTATTTGGACACTTCTTGCTTGACAGAACCTTTCTGGTCCTAGGTCACTCAGCCAACTCTCTTCACAGGTGTTGAATATTGTCATTTGATGTTTAGGATCTTCATTGATTAATACTGGGATATCCACAGTGTTCTCGACTTTGTAAACATGAGTCAGGAGTCCTGGTTGTTTCCCTGTTAGACAATGATGTTCTAAAAAGAGCTGGCCCATCACTAATCTGTTTTTCTCTAGAGCAGATGTGATGGTATAGGGGACAGAACTGCATCCAGAGAAAGAACTGATAAATACAAATATTTATAGAATGATTTTGCATGTATATCATATATACATATTTGTGCTGTTTGTTCCTCATTCTCGAAGAGGACCATAACATCAGAGTGATGACTTGCATCTAATTGGATTTAAGTGAGGGAGGGCTGTGCAAGCTCACCAAACTCACTTTCTCCTCCAGAGCCATCTGGGTCCAGTGGCAAGATATTCATCAGGATGACTGGAGATGGCCCTGGATGGTTAAGGCAATTGGGGTTAAGTGACTTGCCCAGGGTCACAAAGCTAGTAAGCTTCTGAGGTGAGATTTGAACTCAAGTCCTCCCAACTTCAGGACCAGTGCTCTATCCACTTTACCACCTAGCTGCCCTGTCTTTTGGTAGGCATCTCTAGGGGAAGGGGGAGAAGAAAAAAGGCGGGGGGACACATGCTAACTTTAATATATATTTAAAAGGACGAGTAATTTGTACATAATAGATTTGCAGTTTCATCTGCAATCATCTTTTTTCTATTCTACTATGTTTTATTAAGTTCATAATACATTTTTTAAAGGATTCTTATGTACAGAAAAAAAAGAACTCTAGATTTGGAATCAGGAAAACTGAAGTTTAAATCATACCTGAGACACAATGAATTGTGTGAATTTGGGCAAGTAACTTCTTTCCTAGTCTCAATGTCCTTTTCTCTAAAATGAGGATAATAATAACAACCAGCTCACAGGGTAATGGTGAGGATCAAATGAGGTAATATACATAAAGCACTTTGTAAACTACACAGAGCTATAGAAATACTAGTTATTGTTCTTTTCTCTCTTTCATTTCACATTTTGTCAATTAAAGAAGCTTCCCAAGTTATCAACCTAGACTTTTCAGCATTAAACTAAACTTAAATTCAATCTTGATTTAATTTCTTTCACCTGGAGAGGTTTGTCCATTGGGTTTGTAAGTCCCTGTCAGTAATCCCCTGCTTAATTCTACTGGGACTGTTTTTACTAGTTAATTCTACTGAAGCTACTGTTTAATTTTAATTCCCAGAAGAGCCTCTGAAGGTCTAATTCATCAATCAATGGAGACACATAAGAACAAGAAAATACCCTCACTGGTATGGTCTGGAGCAAGAGTTCCTAAGCTCATGGACCCCTTCAGAAGGGGACCCTTTCTCAGAATAATGTTTTCAATGCATAAAATAAAATACACAGGATGACAAAGGAAACTGATTGGAAAAAGTCTTGGAAAACAGTTCTCAACATATTAAAAGCAAACAAGTTTATGGACACCAAGTTGCTAAGTACTGGGAGGGTTTTAGAGACAGAGACACTGGCCTTTTGACTTGCACCTCTCAAGCCCCCATACTCTACCTCTTTTGGCCTATCAGAAGTGAAACAAAGTTTTTTTGGCTTTTTTTCCCCTACCAGTTGAACTCTGAACTTTAAAAAGTCTGAAATCTTTAGCAATTGCTTATTGCCTGCAGGATAGATGCAGTTAGTCTCGTGCCTTCTGGGCATGCCCTCAGCTGCAATCCTTATTGAAGTTCTTTTGCTTCTCCTTTCAAAACTGTTAAAATTCCCTCACTCAAGTGTTCTTAGCACTTATGTTGATAGGGAATACTTCAAAGGATACATCTTTACTTTATCAAATCTGATCTAATTTTGCAGATGGAATCAAAGAGCCTCATTTTGAGTCTAGTCAAGTTTGCCAACTGTCCAGAGAGGGGAGGAATAAATTCCACATCCTGGAGAGTAATTAAGCCTAACGGAAATGCTCTGAAGACTGCCATGTTCTTCCGGACATGGTGATCCGGCTCACCAGCAGAGCCCCCCCATCCCCACTGGTGACCCTCTTAGGAGGCTGGATGGAGGTAGGAGGGAGAGAACCCAGAAGGGTTGGGTTCTACTCCTTCCCTCTTCAAACTCCAGAACTGGTGGCAGACTTATCAAATCTTCTTCTCAATAGTAGGCAAAGGGCCTGATGGGTTTTCTGATGGAGTCATATTATGACAGGAAATATAATGAGCTTCAGTGTGCTTGGCAGCCTTGAAAGAGCATGCTATACAGCATAAGAGAAAGCAGGAGTTAGGTGGCCAAGGCCCTGAGTATTAACCTTCACCTTCTACCGCAGGAACAATTACACCTCTCCTCTCCCAACCTGGCACTTTTTATAAAATCCAAAACTTTATGTCGGTGCTAATTTGCCCCTGATACCTACGTTTGAAGCTGGAGCCAGGCATGAATTCAGCTGCATAGCCAGACTGCAATTTCCCACCGAGCTATTATAATTGTTACTGTAAAATGTCTGTCTGCATACAGCACACTAGGTCAAGGGGAAAAGTCATTGATTTGGCGTTCAGAAAACTGCTGTGGCTCAGAAAGGGCAGAGACAATTTCACTGGCTTTATTTTATTTTATTTTATTTTAGCATGAGAGTAGCTTACTTCACATTGAAATTGAACATGGAGGGGGCGGTTAGGTGGCACAGTGGATAAAGCACCGGCCCTGGATTCAGGAGTACCTGAGTTCAAATCCGGCCTCAGACACTTGACACTTACTAGCTGTGTGACCCTGGGTAAGTCACTTAACCCCCATTGCCCTGCAAAAAAAAAAAAAAGAAAGAAATTGAACATGGAGGCAAGAGGCTCTGAATCTGGTTCTTAAGGTGCTGAGCTCTGGAATCCCTTTATAAATAGCACTTCAAAAAAAATAATCTCCACTGGTGTCAGCTTTGGTCACTTGAGAGCATCTGCCTGATTTGATGTTCCTTGAGGAGGCTGGTGCCTTTAGGAAGAGGTTTGTGAGCATCCTGCACAAAATGGTATTTTATCCTGATATCTAGAATAAGTCTTTGCCCATGAACAAAGCCTGGGACTTTTCTCCCCCATTCAATGTAGGAAGATACCTGGTAGGCAGTAGGATTGGGATTAGAATTTCTAGTCCATAGTTTCACACCTAGGACCCACACTGGGGAAACTGTATGGCAAAACAGCAGATATGCGTGGTATATGGAAGGTGAGACACCAAGTGTTGCTGGTCAGAGTTACTAGTAGATTAAAGAGAGCTGCAGCAAAGTGGTACAAATTGGAGCATAGAGAGAAAGGCCACTGAACTGAGGGAATCAGCATTGAGGGGGGGTGGAGTAGGAGAGGTGTGTCCGATACAGGGATGGGATAAAGCCTCAGAGCAAACCAGAGTTTCCCTCAAACCCAGGAATAAAACACAGTGGGCTAAGTAGGCCAGCAACCCTAGGGAGTTGGAGTAAAGGAGGGAGCCCTTTGACCTTCTTCCTAATGGAGGAAGGCCATTGACTCTTTCACTTAGGGTAAGTCATAATACTTCTCGAAGAAGAAGAAGAAGAAGAAGAAGAAGAAGAAGAAGAAGAAGAAGAAGAAGAAGAAGGGCCAATGGTACTGCTCAACCTAGGGTAGTCAGCCCACCCTGGTGCATCTGGATCAAGATCTATGCATGCCTATGGTGATGAACATTGGGGATAAGGTTGCAGGTGGAAAATTTCTTGCACAGTAAAGCCTTTGACTTACATTTTATCCTGAAGGTCCCCTGTGACACAGATCTCTGGGTTGGCTGAGTGGCAGAGATAATCAATGTCTTCTAAAAGCTTGATTTTCAGAAACTGGGCTAGGATATCCAAAGACTAGACCTTAGAGATTTTTGAACTTTTGTTTCATCATTAAGCTTCTAAAATATCTGATAGCACAATGAATGAGAAGTTAATCAACACCAATGCCACCCTAGCTCCATACTATAATTGATTAAAAAAAAAACAATCTCCCATAGCCAATATCATTAGAAGTTGTTTTTTCAGGATTTAAACAGAAATCTATTTCCTCTCTCAACCAATATACTTTAGGGAAAAGAAAAATCCCATAATGTATCTAGTCCATTATGGACCACTAGGCATGATGGGAAATTTTCTTTTCTTCCTCCTAACCTTAAGTCCTTAGTCATTACAGAACTGGATAGCCCTTAACTCAAAGCTAGATTCAGGCATGGGGTGGGAGGAGAGAACAGGCAGAAAGGTGGGACATGTGACAAGTAATAGGAAAAAAGGTAATGGGGAATGGGTACAAAGTGAGAAACTTGGAAGGGTCAGGGGAAAAGGGTATACATTTTTATACAGCAAACTGTTGAATCCCCTTGAAAAAGACTTCTAAGTGGGAAAGAAGCAAGTCAAATCTGTTTTTTCCCCATCTCCTACAGGACAATGTGCATAGTAATTGAGATTTATATAAAGCTTTAAGGCTTACAGAGAATTTTGTAAACATTATCTGATGTGATTTTGACATTAACCCTGACCAATAGGCATGATGCGTATTAGTATGCCCATTTTGTAGATGAGAAAAGTAAGGAAATAAGATTACAGGGTCATAGATTTAGAACTGGAAATTAAAAGGCAATAAATCCAATCCCCCCATTTTACAGATAAAGAAACAAAGGCCCAGAGAAGTTAAATGACTTATATAGGATCACACATGTAACAAATGCTGAGGGTAAGGTTTGAACCTCTCCTAACTCAATGTCCAATTCTCTTTCTACTACACCATACTGGCTTCTCCAACAGTAGTGAATACATTGGTCATTAGGATTAAACAATGAGCCACCCATCCATTTACTCCCTGCCATCCCACCCTGAGCAATGTCATAGTAGAGAGAGAGAAAATCAGGATCAGGCAAGTCACCATGTGTCACATTTACAGGTGTGAATTTGTGAATAGGTTTGGAAACTTGCTTATGCCCAAAGTTACTTACACGAATCCTATTCATTGGCAACTCAATCCCTCATTGGTAAGACAGTTACAGGTCATAGCTGGCTGAAGGACAATAGTACTAGGGTCAGGGTTGGACAGTCTTTCCATGTTGATTTAATCTGCCACTTAAGAAACCTTGTTTCCCCAAGGTCTGGCCCTGAAGACTTTGCTGATTTGTGTGGCTGAGCAAAGGTCATTGATTTCTTGCAATCAAACCATTTTGCCTTCTTGTAAACAAATGCAAACACCCAACAGTATCCTCTGGCTGGTTAAGAGCAGGATCAGCCTGTCCTTTCCCTTTCTTCTCTTTGTTCTTCTTCAGGATTTCTATGTACTATATGGAATCTGAAATAGGATTTGGGGGAGGAGGGGGGGATGGAAATAAGCACAAAATGTTTGAGCCAAAAGGTACTTTAGAGAGCATCTAATCTAATGTGATCATTTTGCAGATAGAGAAACTGAAGATCAGAGATTGGAAGTTATTTGCCAAGATGATACCATTGACAAGTTGTAGATGTCACTTCAGTCCAAGTTTTCTAACACCAGATCCCCTGATCTTTCCATTATCTCACACTATCCTTTGTTTTCATACTGCATGAAGGAATAGAATAAAGGATTGACCATCCATCCCCCTCAAAAAATTAAGTGTACGATTCTAAGGTAAATCCTTTCCTTAAATTAGAGATAAAATCCCATTCTCTCTGGTCATAACTTAAAGAGATATATAAATGTGAGTTATTACTATTATTATCATTATTATCATCCCTTATGGTCACTTACCCTACGGACTTGTCCTATTTGTAAAAATATCTTAGCCCTCTGAGGAAAAACTGTCTTGTTGAATTCAATGGAACAGGGGCAGCTAGGTGGTACAATGGATAAAACACCATCCCTGGATTCAGGAGGACCTGAGTTCAAATCTGGCCTCAGACACTTGACACTTACTAGCTGTGTGACCCTGGGCAAGTCACTTAACCTTCATTGCCTTACACAAAAAGGACAAAAAAAAGAATTGAATGGAACACCCCTCACTTTCTCATAATTAGCCTAGGCTATATTAGGTAAAGTCATCAGAAATGATTTGTTGATGAAGAAATACAGGTGCATCAGGGAGATGCTCAATGAAGCCTACTAAGTTGTGAGCAGAAAGACACACTCACTCTAGGACTAAGCAAGGAGTTCTTTTGCTATTCATTGAATTAGTAGTACACCTTGCCCAGCCTGGCTGGTTATTTCATCCCATTGTAAAGATAATGCTTTAGATTAATTTATGGTATATCTAGTTGTTAGAATATTAGACCTGGGACCAGGAAGATCAGGGTTCAAATCCCATATTTGACACTTATTCACTATGTGATTATAGCCAAGTCATTTTACCTACCTGAGACTTAATTTCCTCATCTGTGCATAAGGGGGAGAGGAGTGACCAGGAGATTCACCAATTAATCAGAATAATTTCTGCATCATCTGATGATATTTCATAAAGTCACTGGCGTCCATTTGTTCAATCCTAATTCTAAGGCAATTATTTTCTTCAGAGAGCTTTTCCATTTGGCTTTTCAAGCTGTTGTCTTTTTTCTCATGATTTTCCTGCATCACTCTCATTCCTCTTTCCATTTTTTCCTCTACCTCTCTTTATCTTCAAAATCCTTTTTGAGCACCTATTTGGCCTGAGACCAATTCGTATTTTTCTTGGAAGCTTTGGATGTAGGAGCCCTGTCACTGCTATCCTCTTCTGAGGGTACACCTCAGTCTTCCTTGTCACTAAAGAAGCTTTCTATGATTTGCGACTTTCTCTGCCTGCTCATCTTGCCTGTCTTTTACTTGACTTTGAACTCCTTCTTAAAGTGGAGCTCTGCTTCCAGGCAGCACTGTCCCAAGCTTCAGGGGATCCGAGGTGGTACGATTTAAGAAGGGGCAGGTTCTTCACTCACCTGGCCTATGCCCTGGTCTGTAAATAACTCCAGGCCAACTTGCTAATTAACTAGGCAACAAAATTTTGTTTGCTGTGGTTTTTAGATGAGACTGCACCCCTCCCCCACCTGGGCAGCCACCACTCAAGATTTCTTTCTGTTTCCCACTGGGGTAGAACAACTGAATTCCCCCTCAGCTCCCTCAGAAACCCCTGTAGAATCCCCACTCCCAGCCAACCTCTCAGCCCTCTCACCAGACCATGAGCTTAGTTCCAGAAGATGCTGGCACTGCAGCTGATTCAGAGGATCAGGGATAAATTTCTCTGGCACAGCCTGCCTGGGGCTGGATCTGTGTCAGCACAACCAAGGGGTTGGACTCCACTCCCACCCTGGCATAACATCCCCCTCCTGCCAAACTTCTAAGCTGTCTTTAGCTGGAAAATTATCTCAGCCCATCCTTTTGTGGATTCTACTACTCTAGGCGTTGTCTTATGGCTGTGTTTAGAGTTTTTGGAGTAATTGTGTCAGGAGCACTGAGAACTTACTCCATTTGATGATATCTCAAAGTATGACCCATTACTTGAAAGCAACTGAAGGGTACTTCTTCATGGAATTTGATTATGTCCATTGCAACTACAGTGATTGGGTTTCACAGATAGGGTTTGCCTCCTGATAACTGACTAATTGAGAATCAGCCAACCATGAGAGTCAGCTCAGTTCTACTTTGATTTCTCACTCTCCAGAATGTCCCATTTATCTTGTCCCTTAGGCCTTCTTCTGCAGTACAAGAGGATGAGGATGGGATTTCTCCCACCACTCAACCCTACTCTCCCAGACTAGTAATGGTAACTTACAGCAGAAGCACATGGAGGTAGTAGACATGTGCTTGCATGTAGCCTAAGAGAATAGTTCAAAGGCAATACTTAGAGGAATGAATCTTTTAGGGAGTTCCCTAGATTGCCTTATTCAGCATGCTCCTTAGAAAAAGAAGAGTATAATCCACCCAAATCTTAAACTGCATCCTACTTGAAGAGCAAAACCAGCAAGTTACTGGGATAGTGTGGGTCTGAAGAAAAGTAGTTTGTTTATTAGGAACTCCCAAAGAGCTTACCTTCTCAAAGAAGTCTAAACCACAGGATAGCACTATAAGTCTTAAGAAGACTATGTAGTGATCTGAGGAAAGTGGGGCACACCTAGTAACCAAGGATTGATCTGAAAGTAACCCCGAGTTGAGTTTCATTTCAGGGTCAACTAAGAAGATTTTTAACTGATTTATAGTTTTGTGTCTGTCTGTGGACCCCTGTAAATATTTTGCATCTTAAGCATTTTCTGTTGATTGATAAAAAGCCTATGCTCATACCCAATACCCATTATGTACATTAAGGACCTTTGTGGAAGTTGGGGACATTGCATCTTGAGGAAATCTTAAGATGAGTTATTGTTGTTGTTGTTAATTTGCATCCAACTCTTCATGACTCCATGGATCACAGCATGCCGATACTATCTATAGAGTTTTCTTAGCAAAGATAGTGGAATCGTTTGCCATTTTCTTCTCTAGTGGATTAAGGTAAATGAAGGTTTGGGGACTTGCTTCAGACCACACAGCTCGTTAAGTATCTGAGGTCAGATTTGAACTAAGGTCTTCCTGACTTCAGACCCAGAGCTCTATCCACTCAGTCACCTAGCTGCCTGCAATATGAGCTTTCATTTGGAGAGTTTCTTATAATAAAACTCAGAAGTGAAGGAAATGAGTCAAAGAGAGAAACTGATGCATTGGGGTCACCCTTCAGCAACAAACGCTAGCCACACGAACTCAGAGCCTTTGAAAGGCTCTGGGCTCTGAGCTACATGATAATATCTATAAGTACTCATCTCACAGAAGTGAAGACCAATTGAAATTAAGTATGTCAACATTTTATACAACTTAAGTGTTAAATAAATGTCAGTAATTATGATTAGGTAAAAGTGTTCAAAGGGTCTTTTTCTTCCTTTCAGTTTTATTGGTAAACTGCATTAAATCTGATGAATTGTGGTTTCTCTCTTCCCATTTCAAACTGAAGTGGTAACAGAAACATATTCCAAATCATAAAGCAGAATTCAAATCTAAATCTCAGAAGAATTGTCCTTGGACCATCATAACTCAAGATGATAGAAGACCATGAATGGTCAAAACCCAACTCCCTTGGTCTATGAGGTTCATAGAATCTGAGCGCACTTTGCTCTTGCTGTTTTCATGCCTTGCCTTTTTCAATGCCTTAGAAATGCCTAGGTAATTTTTGCCTTTCACTCTCATTCATTAAAAAATGGCAAGGTCAAAGTCTTGGCCAAGGTCTCACCGTCCCTTGACTAAATCTGCTCTTCCTTGTTCTCCCTCCTAAATGATCTCACGATAAAAGTGATTGGCTGGTGTGCATTTTTAAAAGTTAACCTATTTTCAACTATAAAATAATCTGTGGCATAGAAAACAGCATGTAGGATGAAAAAAGATTGTGTTTCGTTTCAGTGTGACATTTGCCTGGGGGAAGAAGTGCAGAGCTCATTGGCAAGCCATTGTCGAAAGCCTGACCAGTCACTTACAAAGAGCCAGCATTAAATATGCTGGTTGTCTCTGTGTTTTCAGGGCCAATAACTCTGCTTGTGTTGGGGGGCCAGTGAGGAAAGAGGGTATGGAGGAAGGGGGTGTGGGGTTTTCTGAGGGGGAAGACCATAGGGCAGTTTAGCACTCGTTTGATGGGATGATTTCTGAGATTGTTTGTTAGATCATTCTCTCTCACACATTAGCGACAGCGTGGCCCAATTCCAGCCAGATCTGGGTCACTCTGGGCAATGATAGCCTCTCCAATAAGAGATACAACAAATGAAGGTACTCGAACCCTAGTAATCATCCTGACCAGTGCATCTGGGCCTGCGAGATCAAGGTATTCGCCTATTCCCTGAGATCTGGGGCTGTCTATTGGCCCCAAATGCAACCTGAAACCAGCAGCCTCTAAAGTCGAAGGCAGAAAGGTCAACAAATCTGAGCCTATTACAGCAACCTGCAAACCCTCCACATTTCAGTGTTTAGACATCAGTGCAAGATTCCCTGCTCTCTTTCATGACTTCATGCTTTGTTACCAACTTAACCATTAACAGGGTTCAGCCAATGCGGGGCTTTTGACTCTCTCTCCCCCCCTCACCCTCCGTCTGTCAGCCTTTTCTTCATCAACTATATTTGTTACAATCACGTCCTGTCAACTGTCACGGCTTACATACAGACTGCCAGTAAATATGTCTTTCCACTCATTAGACATTCCTCCTAGTCACCTTGGGATTTCTACCTTGTCTATCTCACTCCAAAAAACTTTTGTTCAGAAGTAAGAGACACCCACTGAGCGATGTCAGCTTGCGGCCATTACTTCAGGAAGTGACAGAAAATACCAAACTGTCACTCATTAGGCTCCATTTTTTTCCAGAGTTGATGTAAGTCAGACTTTGCCCCCAAAACGAATCATGATTTATTTAATATATTTGCTTCTACAAGTGTCAGCTCATCAGCTTAAAATGTTTCTCCTTTAACTCTACTGAGGACTGTACAGAAAGTTTTCTTTGAAACCTAGTTTTTGCTTTAAGGCTTAATAATTAAAACAGAGCCGAGAACAGTCAAGATTCTGCTCTATAGGTGCACTTTGGTGGCCCCTGGTTTTATAATTATATGTACAAAGCAGCCGTGTTAGAATTATCGCCGGACACACTGGGGAAATTGCCTCCTGCTGAGCAAACTGGCTTTTTCTGCCAGGCGTACTGGGCTGGGGCAAGATAAAATGAAATCTGGGGACAATTTTAAAGCAGGGACAAAAATAACAATTAGGGAATGGAGAAGGAGAAAAATGCAATTTCTTAATTGCACTACAGATATGTTGGCAGGCAGCTTCCTCACCCAAGCTACAAGAGCCTGGGGACTCCAGAGCCATCTAGGGCCAACCAGAAGCCCGGGGAACAAGGACAAAGGCATCAGGGTAATGGCTTGCCAAGAAAGATGCCCCAAGCATTGTGTCAGCCTGGATATTGGAAGGGATCAAACGCAACACCAAGCCAGAAAGGAGATTTGATTCAGGTACCGGCCTACTTTCTCTCATTGGAAAGTCAAAGCCTGAGGTCAGCTGTCCCCTTTGTCATTTCCTGATAGAATCTCAGCATTCAAAGGGATTTTTCCATCTCATCCAGTTCAACTTCCCACTTCCTTTGAGAATCTCCTCTACAATGACTAGCTTCTACTTGGATATCCCTAGTGATGGGAGACTTACTACTTGGCCTAGAACTGATTAGTGTTTCTTCACCCAGATGGAAGACAGCTCTTAGAGGCCATCACCAGGGGAGGTGACAGCCCCAGTGGCCAAAAGGGTACATAGTAACTCCAATCCTTCTCAAGAAGTAACCGTAGTATTAGAAGAAGAAGAAGAAGAAGAAGAAGAAGAAGAAGAAGAAGAAGAAGAAGAAGAAGAAGAAGAAGAAGAAGAAGAAGAAGAAGTAACCGTAGTGTTAGCAGCATTAGCTAATCTGACATGTATTGGATATTATGCTCAGTATTTAGGTAACCCAAGAAGAAATTAACCCAAGGATCATCACCTTTCCCCAACAGAGGAAGATACCAATGGAAAGACATTCATAAGGCTGTGCTTACCAACTTACCAGAGAGATCCCTGGAATGCATTCATGAAAATGTATTTATCATCCACTGAAAGGAAATCCTTATCATTTAAATGAACATACCTAGAAAGGAAGAGAAATAGAAAGTCCAGTGGGATTTTCCATTTGTTCTTTTGAGGTCTTTTACCCAGTTTAATCAACTAATACTAGCCTTGCCTATAGACTAGTCTAGGGCACCAAGGAAACTTGATGCTCCTAAATATGCCCCTCTCCTGCCACCCAGTGCCTGAAATCCCACCATTATAGCTTCATTCCTTCAGGATAAGGCTTTACTCCATTTGGAGGAAGGGTCCAGATCATCCCAGCTTTAATTCTCTGGATTTTATCCCCATTCCTCAGCTCTCTCCACCACTCTAGTCACCTTCTCCATACCCCCACGCTGCTTTTTTCAACTCCCTTTTTTGTGTTGTCTTCCCCCCATTAGAATGTAGGGTCCTTAAGGGCAGAGATGGTCTTTCTTTTTACTTGTATTTATATCTCCAGGCTTAATATAGCACCTGGTACATAGAAGGTGTTTAATAAATGCTTATTGATTTGACTTGACTTGAGCTTCACTCAAACTAGTGTGAATTAAAGACCTACATAGGCAAGTTTTACCAGGAAAGCGAGAAGAAGAAAGACAGCTAAATGGATAGAGAACTGGGCCTTAAGTCAGGAAGATGCCTCTTTCTGAGTTCAAATCAAGCCTCAGACACTTAACTAGCTGTGTAGCCCTGGGCAGGTCACTCAACCCTGTTTGTCTCAGTTTCCTCGTCTGCCAAATGAGCTGGGGAATGAAATGGCAAAACCACTCCAGCATCTTTGCCAAGAAAACCCCAAATGGGGGTCACAAAGAGTGGAACACAATTAAACAAGAGAGGAAGAAATGTAAACAGGTCCCCCCCCCAAGACAAATTTTAAGTATTTAACTTTTTTCCTTCCTCCAGAGGGTGTGATCCATTACCCTCAGTCCTTAAGGAGGACTCAAGAATGAGGAGTAAGGAACATAGGGTTAACTACTCAGGTCAGTTGTGGTATTTTCTTACAAGGCAGGCTAGTAAGGATGATGATGATAATGAGTAACATTTATATAATGTTTTATAGTTTGCAAAGCAATTTACATGTTACCTCATTTAATCCCTTATATCAACTCTGTGAGGTAGGTCCATTATTATCCCCATATTACAAATGAGGAAACTGAGGATGAGAGATTGAGTTAGGGGGAAACAACTTCAAAGCTGGAAGGAAGGAAGAAAGGAAGAAATAGCAAGGAAGGAACAAAGAAAGAAATGAAGAAAGAAGGAAGGAAGGAAAGAAAGGAGAAAGAAGGAAGGAAGGAAGGAAGGAAGGAAGGAAGGAAGGAAGGAAGGAAGGAAGGAAGGAAGGAAGGAAGGAAGGAAGGAAGAAATAGCAAGAATGGAACAAAGAAAGAAAGAAGGAGAAAGAAGGAAGGAAGGAAGGAAGGATGGAAGGAAGGAAGAAATAGCAAGAATGGAACAAAGAAAGAAAGAAGGAGAAAGAAGGAAGGAAGGAAGGAAGGAAAGAAACCAATGAATTTGGCTCCTTTGTTGAGTTTCCCACTAATTTCTCCTTAATCCTTGAAATAGAATTACAATGATTAAAAGTTCTCCCAGGGATTATGAAAGGCCCTTTAAAATAATCTTAGCATCAGACAATGTTAGAGCCGAAAAGGATATTAATAAAATATTGAATCTACCACTCCTTCCTTCCAATCCTTATCTTTTAATGATGGGGAAGTTGGAAAGGCCTGAGAGTAGGAAGTCATCAGGTTGTAGCTGGAATTCTCCAAATGTTCTATATATTTTTAATATGGTACAGGGAGGGGAATAAGTATTCAAAAGAGTAGCTCCAGGGGCCCTCCACCTAGAGCTACAACTAGAAATCTTGGCTTTTCAGGGCGAGCAACAATACCCTCAAACAAAATCTGTAATTCATTATGTGAAAATGATAAAAATAATTCATTATGTGAAAATAATTCCTGAAATTAAGACAAATTCAATTGACTGAGAGGGAAGAATGATTATCCTATACTAACTCTACCTTGTGCTCTCTGAATTTATAGTTCTTAGCACAATGCCCCAGTCACCCTGACCTAGTTATGCCGATGCCTCCACATCAAACCTGGGCTACTTCTGGTGAAAATTCTGCAGCATTCAATTGGAGGCATCCCAAATGATAACACTTGCTATATAAAACATGAGCTACCCAAGGATCACTCCCTTCATCCCCAATACCCTAATCTAAACATTAGCATCATAGAATCATAGAAAAGAAAAGAGCTAGCCAATTCCCTCATTTTTTAGATACAGAAGTCTATTTTTTTTGCCTAGAGAAGTGACTTGCCCAAGGTCACGCAGTTAGTTACAGAGCTTGTTCTAGGCTTCAGGTTTTTTCTTTCTACCATATCATACTGACACTTAGCCAGCAGCAGTGAGTGGGGTTAACTCCCACTATACACACTGCTCTGTATCAGACCAGGTGGGGAATAAAGTAGAAAGAAGGCAGCCACTATCTCTGCCCTTAGAGCTCCATTACTCCCTGAGAGCAAATTAGCCCCTCTGGGAAGTGTATTAACTCCCTCAATCCACTAGGGCCCCACTCGGCACACCATGGCAGACATGGACTGACGGGAGTTTAGTACTCAGAGATAAATGGTACTAATTGGTACTCCTGGGGAGTCATTTCTGTACCAGGAGACTACAGCTCAATATTCAGAACTTACTGGTTCGATTTCACATCAACACAATATCCGTTCTTGATGTAGGAGGAATCTTTCTCAAATCCGAAAGTGGTTTCTGAAGCCCAAACCATATACATCTCAGGATCACACAGAAATGCAGCTGCCCGTGGGATGAAATAGGGCAGTGTTCTAACAACCCTGCCTGGCATCCCCCAAGTGGCTTGCTGCTGCTGCTGCTGCTGCTGCTACCGCTGCTGCTGCTACTGTTACTTCTGGGAAAACCAGGCAAAGGAATCATTTTACTCACCTTTTCTCCCTGTCACAACTTGTCAAAGCTGGGTTCTTGGAAAAGGCAGCCCTCCTCCTGGATGTTTGAGGTGAGGCCTCTTATCACCCTGGGTCAGTTCCCCCCTGGGGGTCGGCAATTGGCTCCCACTTCACCAGGACAAGGAGGATATATAAAGATCCCAGCCCCGGGCAAATTTTGACATGGCTCTAAGGTCTTCTTGCTCTGTTTTTTCCACCCTTTGAATCATGCCTGGCTCTTATGGAGGGAGATGGCTGTGGGATGAGGAAAAACGATTGAAATCCCTGAGCTCCTTTGGCCCTTGAGACAGAGAGACAGAGGCAGAGATAGGGAAAAAGAGACAGAGACAGAGAAACAGACAGAGGGACAGAGACAGAGAGACAGAGGCAGAGAGACAGAGGCAGAGACAAGGAGAAAGAGAAAGACAGAGAAACAGAGGGACAGAGACAGAGAGACAGAGACAAGGAGAAAGAGAGAGACAGAGAGAAACAGAAAGACAGAGGGACAGAGACAGAGACAGAAAGATGTCTGCCAATGAATGCCCAAAGTAGTTAAAGAGAGCACTGGATCAAGAACCAGGAGACTTGGGTCTGTGTCCCATCATGTATAACCTTGGACAGCTCATTTAACCCCTCTCCAAGCCTCAGTCTTCTCATCTAAAATGAGTACCCCTTGGACTAAATGACCTCTACAGCCTCTTCCAGCTCTGATTCTATATTTTATCTCCCAATCCCTGGCTGCTAGAGATGGTGCAGACCTGGCTGCAACCTGTGTCTCTAATCTTATTTCACATCATCCCTTTCAATCACTCTAAATCCCGGGCAAACTGGACATGTAGTCCTATAAGAACAATTACTGCAGCCTTGACACCCCATAAACCACCCTTCTCAATCTTTTAGCCTTCCAAACTATTTCTCTCTTCTATAGACATTCCCTAAACTTGACACTGTTTCAGCCTGATATATTGGTAAGAGCCCTGGCTATGGAGTCAGAGGACCTGGGTTCAAACCCTGCCTCTAATACTTCCAATCATGTGATTGTAAGTGGTTTACAAGGCAAGTGGTTTAACTTATCTGGGGCTTAGTTTCATCATCATCAAAATGAGGGGGTTGGATTAGATGACTTCCAGGGTCCCTTCTACCTCTAGATCTATGATTCTATGGTTTCCCACCCCCATGCATTCCTAGAGTTCACCCCCACATACATAGAATATATTCCTTCCTCGACTTGGCTTCACAAAATCCTTCTCTTCCTCAAGTCTCAATTCAGTTGCTACCTCCTCCAGTAAGCCCTCCATGATCTCCCTAGCTGTTTAATGTTCTCCTTATCCTACAGGACTTTGTCTGGGTCTTTCTCCTTTGTCCCCATCACACTCCACCTTGTATTTGAGGTATCCATATACATGTCACACCATGCCCAGCCCCCAAGTAGAATGTAAGCTGATTGAAGGCAGGGATTATAGGGGTTTAGGGCTTCCTTTCCTTATGTTTTCTTTTTTTGGTCTTTGTACCCATATAGTGTCTTGGGTTTTTTGGATTTTTTTTTTTAGGGGCAATAATGGTTAAGTGACTTGCCCAGGGTCACAGAGCTAGTAAGTGTCAAGTATCTGAGGCCAGATTTGAACTCGGGTCCTCCTGAACCAGGGCTGGTGCTTTATCCACTGTCCTATAGTGTCTTATTATAAGATGATAGATTTAGTACTGGATGAGACCTTAGAATCCATCTTCATTTTATAAATGAGGTCCATAGTAAGTGCTTTTAAAAAGTTTGGGAAATTCAATGGAATTGGCATCTGTCCTGCTTGCCCAGCCTAGACCATGGATCCCAAGATTTCCTGCCTTCAGGCTGCATATCCATGCTCTCTCATTCCTGGCCTGGGTGATTCTGCTTGTCTTGGCCTAGTGCTGTCCACCCATCCCACCTTAACAAGCCTCATGACAACTCATCAGACACCTGCTCCAGGTTACACACCATCAGGAAATGAGAAAGGACCCCATCCCTGCCCATGTATGAGGAAGTTAGGAGCAGGCAAGGCTTCTCCCCCTGAACAGGAATCAGCAGCTCTGGTGCCGGTGCCGTTGCTGGGGGGAGGAGGGGGAGGGAAAGGGGGATGGCGTTAACCCCCAGCTGGAGATGAAGAAGAGAGATTTCAATTCCTCAGCTCCACCAGCCCTTGAAAGGGGATTGGAGAGCGTCGTTTGCCACCGAGGCCCCCCAAACAATCCCCATTTCTTTCTGCGGAGCACTGATGGGCAAAAATCGTGGGGGTACTTGTGGAAATGCTGCCAAACGTCCTGCAAATTGAGCCCTTTCATGTTACTGACGTCCCCCAGCTCGGAGGGAAGATCAGATATGAATGCGTTTGATGAGGTTAAGTCCATTTTCAACCCTTTATTCCAGCTTTTTAAACCGTCATCTGTTTTAAGAACTGAGCCGCTTTTAATGGGCAGGTGGCGGGGAGGACGGGGCGTCTGCATTTCCGCGTGAAAGCGCAGGGGCGCTGGGGCTGAGGGATGCACCTTAACCTTTCTTCTCCTGACCCAGTAATGAGGAGCAGCCCCTCCCTGCCGGGCTCTAAAAATAGTTGGTAATGATTTACAGCTCTGCACAGAAAGGAAACAGTGCTAATTATAACACGAGGGATGGAAGCGGGCGGGCTCTTAGGGGAGCTTGGTTTATGGCTTATCCCTTGGGGGCTGGACTCGAATAGGGATCCCACTTCCCAAGAGCGAGGTGCTATTGTTTATTTTTTTTCTCTTTTAGGTTGGGCCACTCGCGAAAAGCCTGAGCACACGTCCCACTCTCCTCTGTAAAGCCTTTCCTGACTGCTCCATCTCCCAGGGATGGATCTTTCCCGTCCTGGAACCCCTAAAACACTTGCTGCCCCCTGCCATTCCTTGGCATTGCGCATAGAGTCCTGGAGCCCTGAGGATGGCCTAATCCAGGAGTTCTGCTAACCTGTAGTTCAGGGACCCCCCAGAGGGAGATTTCTAGGGGCTCACGAACATAGATGGGGAAAAGGACATCTTTATTTTCACTCATTTCTAACGGAAACGAGCATTTCCTTCAAATACTTAAAAGCATTATTCTGAAATGGGGTCCACAGGCTTCACCGGACTGCCAGTGGAGTCCATGACACATAAGAAAGGTTGAGAACCCCTGCTCTAGTCCAGCTTTCTCCTCTGACAGAAGAGGAAACTGAGGACCAGAAGTTAAGAGACAAGTGATTTTATCCCTGTCATACTGAATCCTTCAGTCTCCTTATTTAGAACCGTTTCTGCTATGCCAGGCTGACTCTTTTATTTCTTCCTACTGCTCTTTCTTTCTTTCTTTTTTTTTTTAAATCCAACTACATTGCAAACCCCTGGAGAGGAGGAATCATGTTATGTAATGATAGCTAGCATTTATATAGCACTTTAAGGTCTGCAAAGCCCCTTTAAAAAATCCCCTTTGATCCTTAAAACAATCCTGGAATTTATTTGCTATTATTAACCCTATTTTACAGATGAGGAGACTGAGGCATATAGGGGTTAAGTGGTGAATTGCCCAGAGTCTCACTGCTAACGTGTCTGAGTTCAGACAAACTCCTGTTTTCCTGACTCCAGGTCTAGTGTTCAATCCACTGTAAGGCATAGCTGCCTCATTCATCTCTGTGTCCACACAGTAGCTAGCACAGGCCCCAGCACATAGTAAGCATCTCAAAAAGTGCTCTGATGACTACAATAGCTCTCGTCTATACTGCTCTTTGGAATTTAGCCAAGCATTCCTTGAAGCCACTTTGTATGAGTCTTACAAGTATTATTTCTATCTTATAGAAAAGGAAACTGAGGTACAGAGTTGTAAATTGTTCCTGTTCATATATATGCTTAGGAAATGACAGTGAATTTTGAACCCAGATCTTATTATTACTAGTTTTTAGCATTTATTAAATGCCAACTAGGGGCAGCTAGGTGGCGCAGTGGATAGAGCAGCAACCCTGGATTCAGGAGGACCTGAGTTCAAATCCGACATCAGACCCTTGACACTTACTAGCTGTGTGACCCCGGGCAAGTCCCTTAACCCCAATTGCCTCACCAAAAAAAATGCCTACTATGTGTCAGGTGGGCAGCTAGATGGCTGAGTAGATAGAACACTGGGCCTGGAGTCAGGAAGACCTGAGTTCAAATCCAGCCTCAGATACTTACTAGCTATGTGATCCTGAGCCAGTCACTTAACCTCTGTTTGCCTCTGGAGCAGGAAATAGCAAAGTGTTCCAGTATCTTTGCCAAGAAAACCCCATGGACAGTATCAGGGCATTATCATCCACAGGGTCAGGAAGAGCCATACATGACAGAACAACAAAACAACAACAATGTTCCAGGTACTGTACTAAGCGCTTTACTAGTGTTATCTCATTTGTTCCTCATAACTATCTTGGGAGCTAGGTATTATCATCATCTCCATTTTATAGCTGAAGAAACTGAAAGCAGACAGAGGTTAAGTGACTTGCCCAGGGTCACACAGCTAATAAGTGTCTGAGGCTAGATTTGAACTCAGGACCTCCTGACTGCAGGTGCAGATCTCTATCCAGTGCACCACTTTGTTGCCTCTACTGTCTTATGATTGACAATTCAATGTTCTTTCGATACCTCTCTGTCTGCTCTGGAGATAGTGGATGATGGGCATTCCAAAGCAGAGAATTCTCCCTTCCCTACTGAGCTTTGGAGAGTCATGTCAGAAGGGTAGGGGTGGGTTGGGATGGGACAAGGTTGGAGATAGTGCTGTTCTCATCAGGGCTTTACTAAAAAATGCATTAGAGTATGGGGGTGACATTGATATTTGCATCACCCCTCAGCGTCTAGAATAGGGATTTTTCACAGAGTAAATACCTTAAAAAGTTTGTTGAATGAATGATTAACTGGAGTTGAGACCCCATCCAGATGGTGTTCAATGCCTGGAGAAAGGATACAGCTGTAGCAGAGAAGGGGTTGGGGGGATGGGAGGAATCTCTGAGCTTTTAAAATATCCAACAATCACAGCCTGGAAAACAGAACTGTGTGACCTTCCTTGTCATAATCATCCCATTTTTACAGTTTCATCCTTTCTCAACATACTCATGTCACTTCCACTTTTGCTGACACCTACAATCTGCAGGTAGATTTTTGACCCCATTGCCATTTTAAAAGCCTCAACTCATATGACCCTTTTTTCTTACCAGCCTTTTCCCTTTCATTCTGGGGAACAGTCCTCTAAAAGAAACTCAGAAAATTAGTCTTGGTAAATGACCTAAAACAGTTCCCTGGAGAGGACAAAACTGGAGTGGGTGGATAGGTGAGGGGAATGAGGAAATCATAGAATCCCTTAGTATATTCTAACTGGAAGGAAGAGAGCTAGAATTAGAGATTATCTCATCCACCTCCTTCATTTTCCAGAGAGGGGAAATGACTTCCCCAAGGTCACACAGCTACTAAGTCATAGGTCATCGAGTCTCTTGAACTAGAAATTCAACTAAGTAAACATTCTCCTGATGATTGCACCAGCATCATTCCACAGAATTAGGCCGACAAAGAAAATAATTGTTACTAGGGGCTGGGGGAAGAGGGAAGAATCAAGGTTAAAGACTGGGGCATAAAGGGATGTAAACAAGAGAAATCTTTCAGCTCAACAATTTGGAAAGTAATGGTGGGTGAAGGAGGGAGACCCATTACATGCAGGTGTACAGAAAGCACTCTGCCTGAGATCCTCCAGCTCCCTCTCCCATTTTCCTTTGTCAAGAGGCCTTTGATTGAAGATGCGATTGTCTTCTGAAGAAAGGCTAAAAGACCACTGAATGGCTTGAGTGATCAGCTGTAACATCTTGGGTGCAGCAAGAAAAGGGAATGCTAATGGATTTGTTCACTAAATAACAGGGGAAAGAGACAGGGAAAAACCCTTCCCAACCAGTAAATGTAGTAAGAGAGCAGCCATCTGTGGACCTCTTTCAGGGGAACTGTAGAGACTGGGGTTTCTATAACATCCCTGGGGTGGGGAGGAGGGTGAGAGGGAAGGGGGAGTTAACCACAGGCAAATGGGGTCATGGAAATTCAGGCATGACTCATTCAAACAAGATGGAGATGCTTTCTGAGACTCACAACCAGTGAGACTCGGGTCAACCAGTGGAAGCTAAGCCTCTTGGTGGTCTACTCCTCTGTTCCCAGGCCTTAGCCACATTATAGAATTTCTCCAATTCCTCGAAGGTCTGCCCTGTAGTCTGGCAACATGGGAATCTGCTGATCTCTCAAGGGGGAAAAATGCCCAACCCTCCCCTCCCTCCTACTACCCAAGGTCGAAAGTTTCACTAAATTGTCCACATGAAGATTATTATAAATAAAAAAACTGAACATCTCCAAATGAAGTCAATACACTAGAATTTATCAAGGGATTTCTATGGACCAGACACTGTACTGAGTGCTGGGGGTACAAAAAAAAGCAAAAACTTTGTCTCTTTCCTCAAGGAGCTCACATTGTCATGGAAGAGATGACAAGCAAACAACTGCAGAGATACGAGATCCATGTGGTATAAAGGGGAGGTAATCTCAAGTTGCTGGGCAGCGAGTAGATAGAAAGCTGGACCCTGAGTCAGGAAGACTCATCTTCCTGAGTTCAAATCCTGCTTAAGACACTTATTAGCTGTATGGCCCTTGGCAAGTCATTTAACCCTGTTTCTCTCAGTTTCCTCATCTGTAAAATGAGCTAGAGAAGGAAATGGCAAACTAATCCAATATCTTTGCCAAGAAAAATCCCCAAATGGGGTCACAAATTGTCAGATATGCCTCAAAAATTACTAAATACACACATGTATGTATAGTGTGTACATACATATGCATGTGTACACCTATGTGCATGCATACATATCTATAAAATCAAGGGGTTAGAAGATATGATTCTCGGGGCAGCTAGGTGGCGCAGTGGATAGAGCACCGGCCCTGGAGTCAGGAGTACCTGGGTTCAAATCCAGCCTCAGACACTTAACACTTACTGGCTGTGTGACCCTGGGCAAGTCACTTAACCCCAATTGCCTCACTAAAAAAAAAAAAAAAAAAGAAGTAGAAGGAGAAGATATGATTCTCTAAGGTTCCTTCTAGGGCAGAAGTTCTTAACTTGGAGTCCATGGATGATGAGCAGGCAAATTCCAATCCTGAACTTGAATTAGAAAATCAAGATTTTGTCTTTGTTTTCAATAACTTTGGTTTCCGTAGTAATCCAATAAATTTTATTTTGTTCATTTAAAAACATTATTATGAGAAGGGGTCCATTGACTTCTCTAGCTTGTCAAAGGGGTCTATCACTCATACACACACACACACACACACACAGAGTTAAGAATCCTAGTTCTAGAGCTAAAGCTTTGATCTTTGATCCCCCAACCTTGGATGCAAGTCCCCTAGGAGGAAGGGGTGGGTTTTGGTCAGGGGGTGTGTGTGTTACAATAAATGATTGGCGAGCAGAGGTGAAATAGCCAAAGTCACCCAGCTAGTTATGGGTATATTTTAATTCCAGTCCCATTCTCCCAGTCAGCTAATTTCAATCAAAAAAGGGAGTGGAGGTCCTCACCTTCTACCCTCCCATCTAGCATTTGCAGTTCTAGGAGCAGAGCTAGACTGAGAGCATGTACTATGGTATTTCTGGTGACCAAGGTTCGGAAGCTACATCCCAGGAGTTCCTTTTCAAAAAGGCTAAATTTAGCATCTTACTGCAGGCTGTGCAGTTCTTGTCAATGTCAGCAAAGGGGAGCCAAAATCAGAGAGTTTAGAACTGGGAGAGGCCACTGAATCCAAACATCTCACTGCTGATAAGTAAACTGAGTCTCAGAGAAGGTGAGTGGTTTGCCTAAGGTCACACAGCTGATTAGTAACAGTTAGGGCTGAAATCCAGATTTACTCACTTTTAGTTTAGAGTGAGTTTCAATAGACCATGCTGCCTACTGGGTTGACATATTGACTGAAATTAAAATAAGTTCAAAAGAAAGAAAGAGAAAGAGAGAGAGAAAGAAAGAAAGAAGGAGGGAGGGAAGGAAGGAAGGAAGGAAGGAAGGAAGGAAGGAAGGAAGGAAGGAAGGAAGGAAGGAAGGAAGGAAGGAAGGAAGGAAGGAAGGAAGGAAGGAAGGAAGGAAGGAAGGAAGGAAAATTATACAAAGTAAAAGTCAAATAACCAAAAAGATTTTGCTCTTTTAAAATAAGGGGAAACAGAATCTGGTTACTCTGAGTTAGCTTTACATTTTTATAAAATTAGAGGGGAAAGCAATAATGGGAAAATGTCAAGGATATTATAATGAAAACATTTTGCCTCCTTGTGATTCATAAAATTGTGGTTGTGATATCAATTCTAATTGTCAAATTTGCTCCAAGATGGAGTCTTGTTCTTCACTCTTTGTTTCCTTCCTCAATAGGAAAAAGGATTCTTCTATATCTCAATTCTGTCTGCACTGTCTGCACTGAAATCCAAAGATACAGGCCCATAAATACTACCAGGAGCACAGGTCCCTCATCACCTTGTAAGAGTTGTGGGGAATCTCCCCAATGGTGATCGGGAAGGGGAGAGATTTAATATGATCCTATCAGGCTCTCTCAAGGGAGGCATTGTGATTCAGTGACAGCTGGCGCCAGAAGCCTCAGGTTCACATCTCCCCTTTTCTATTTGTTCAAGTGACCTTGTTCAAGTTGCTTTTCCTGTCTGGGCCATATCTACAAAATGGGGATCATAATACTTCTACCTACCTCACAAGGTTGTTATGGGAATCAGGTGTGACAATGTATTTAAAATGTTTTACAAATCTTAAAGTCCTATATAATTGAGAACTCCTTGAGGTCAGAGACTTTATTTTGCCTCTTTGTATCCCCAGCACCTATATCTGATTGATTGCCAACTTCGGGAGTGGGGAGGGAAGGGAGGAAATCTTATGTAAATAAATGTTGAAAACAATCTTCACATGTAATTAGAAAATAAAATAAAATACTACCACAAATACTTACTGATTCCAGGGAATCGATTAAGTAAATCAATCCACAAGCAGTTATCTGGTACCTACTAGATGCCTACTGGGTACTGTGTTAGTTTTGGGGAATACTAGTACAAAGAATGAAACAGTTCTTCCTTACAACGGATAAGGCAATTAAAGGTTTTATCAACCTAAGGTCCCTTCTTATTTCACTCCATTCATCTGATTCAAGAAACATTTGAGCACCTTTTTTTTTTGCATATAAGGCACTGGGCTTATAAAATTAAAGTTCTTTGTCCTCAGGGAGCTCTGCACCATATTAAAATGATACCCTAATAATTGTATAACATTAAAATTTAGTCCTTAGTGGGCCAGAGAAGAGAACCTTTCAAATCCCACCAGTTATCCCTTTGTGAAAAAATCATTTACTAAAAGAATCACCATTATACACACACACACACACACACACACTCACACTGACACACATATCACTTTAAGGTTTGCAAAGAATTTGACACATAAGTCTTTCAACAACCTTGTCAGGTAGGTATTGTCAGTCATTTCTGACGCTTCGTAGCCCTATTTGGGGTTTTCTTGGCAAAGATACCAGAGTGGTTTTGCCATTTCCTTTTCCAGCTCATTTTACAGATGAGGAAACTGAGGCAAAACAGGCTGAAAGTGACTTGCCCAGGGTCACATGGCTAGGAAGTGTTTGAGGCTGGATTTGAACTCAGGAAGATGCGTCTTCCTGACTCCAGGCCTGGCACTCTATCCACTACACCACCCAGACATCCCTGTCAGATAGATAGATGGTACTGTAAGACCCATTTTACAAATAATAATAACTAGCATTTATATAGTATTTTAAGGTTTGTAAAGCGCTTCATGTATATTATTTGATATGACCTTCATGCAACTTTGTGAGACAGGCATTGTTCATAATGACCATTTTTTTTTTTGGTGAGGCAATTGGGGTTAAGTGACTTGCCAAGGGTCACACAGCTAGTAAGTATCAAGTGTCAGAGGCTGGATTTGAACTCAGGTCCTCCTGAATCCAAGGCCGGTGCTCTATCCACTGCGCTACCTAGCTGCCCCCAAAATGACCATTTTACAGAAAAATGAAATGACTCCCCAAGCATTCATTGCTATTGTCTGGGACAGGGCTCTACCCCAGGTCCCCCTGAGTCTGAACTCAGCACCCTATCCTCTTCTCCGAGCTGCTCCTTCAGGGCCTTCCAGCCAGCCTCTTTAGAAGGAGTCCAGAAATGAAGAAGCTCTGAACAGATACTCTGTCTCCCTGTGCCCCCTGGCAAAAGAAAGTCACTTGACCCACCGTGCCGGGCAGTGTGGACACAGCCAGCACCATACTTCATGGAGCACCTTATTCTATGCCCAGGATGATGCCAGGCATGGGGGAGAAGGCCAAATAGAAGACACAGATGACTAACAATGCCACTCATTCAAGAGATGCTCACCAGGCACCTATTCTGTGCCGAGAATGACGTATCTCAGGCTGTGATTGCCAAGTGACAGATGAGCAGCAGGGCCAGTGAGCGCCAGAGGAGGCGAGAGAAAGAGGAGATCTGTGCCGGCGAGGAACGCTGCACAGAGGAAGTGGGATTCCATGGGGGATCATAGGATTTAGAGCTGGAAGGGCCCCGAGAGATCATCTGGCCTGCACCTCCGCCGCAGCACCCCTCCTCCTTGGATGCCACACATACAGGCCATTGCCAGGCTCATACTTGAAGCCTTTCCAGTTTGGCCGGGCTTCTGCTCCTCTGATAGGGGGTTTGGGAAGCCTGGGCACCTCCATGCCATGATTATTAAACCTGAACGCTATAGAGACAGGTCCCAGAGTGGCGAGCGGGTCAGCCCTGAAGTCAGGAGGCCCAGGGATTCAAGTTTTGTTTCTCATATGTGCTGTCTGTGGACCCTAAGCAAATCATTTTACCCTTTCTAAATCTCAGTTTTCCTTATTTCTAAAATGGGGGTGAGAATAATTACCATCTACCTGGTAAGGTGGTTTTGAGCCTCAAATGAAATCATTTTTATAAAGCACCTTACGGACTTCAAAGTGGTGTATAAATTCTGTTATTACAGAAGCAGCTAGGTGGTGTAGTGGATACGGTGCTAGACTTGAGGATAGGAAGGTCTGGGTTTTAATCCTGCCAGATGCACTTACTAGCAGTGTGGCCCTGGGCAAGTCACTTAACATTTCTCAGACTCTGGTTCCTCATCTGCAAAATGGGTATAATAATTGTGTGTCTCTCTCTCTCCCCACCCCGCTTAGAAGGTTAAAATGCTCAAATGAAATAATATTTGTAAAAACAATTTGAAAACTTTAAAATGCTATAAAAATCTTAGCTATCATCATCATCATTATGGTTTGCATACTGACCAGTAAGTACCACTCAACTTCTCAGTACTACAGGTAACGCTAAGTTTATCAATTAAAATCTTCACGGGGAGAGAAAGTTTCTCTCTCAGGAGTTTTCCCCCTCTAAGAAATTGCAGGTCTGGGCCAACGATAACACACTCTTCTAATCTCTGACCTTCTTTGGCCTCTTGCTGTTTCTCAGAGCCTTAGTTACAGGTAGAGGTTTGTTCACTCTTTGGACCCCACCTTTCTCTCCCGGGTCACCTAGCCATGGAAATGAGCAGCCATGAGGCTTATGAGAACCAGAAGGGATCTTGGAGGTAATTTAGTACAATTCCCATATTTTACAGGAGAGGAAACTGAGGCCCAGACAGGGGAAGTCATTTGCTCAAGGTCATATAACTCTGAAGTGGCAGAGCCAAAGCTACAAACTCTAATCTACTACTTTTCTTGGTAAACCTTCTCATATTAACTGGTCTTTGCATCTGCCATTAGAACAAACTCTCCTTTGTGTGCTACCTCTCTTGGTTAGAAGGTGAGTTCTTTGAGAGCAGGGACTGTGTCACTTCTATATGTTTATTCCTAGTGTTTTCTTGGTCCATATTAGATGTTTAATAAATATTTTTCCATTAGAATCAAGGATGGCTCTAAGGTTGGAAATCTGGGGGGGGGGGGGAAACATGGTGATGTCCTCCAGAAAAATAAGAAAGATAAGGAAGAGGGATGGGTTGGGGGTGGGCGGGAAGATGAGTTCTGTTTCAAACATGTTGAGTTTAAGATGCCTAAAGAACAGATAGTTGGAAATTTCCAGTAGGCACATGGTGATGCCAGAAAAGAGCTCTAAATATATAGAAATGATAACTGATGAAAACTGATATGATCACTTGGATAGAGAAGAGAAAGCTCAGGAGGGAGATTTGGGGTACACCCACAATTAGAAGGCATGATGTGGATGATGTACCAGCCAAGGAGGCTGAGTAATGGTCCAGATGGGTTAAAAAAAAGAGAAACAAGAGAGAGCCACGTAACAGGAATCCAGAAAGGAGAGAATAACCAGGAGAAGATGGTCAACAGTTCCAAAGACTACAGAGAAGTCAGGAAGAATGAAATAGAAACAAAAAATGGCCAGTGGATTTGGCGATTAAGAGATCATTGGTAACTATGGAGAGACAAGTTTCAGTTGAGTGATCAGGTTAGAAGCAGGATTGCAAGGGGCTGAGATGTGAAGAAAAGCAAAGGAAGTGGAGGCAAGAAGCATGCACAGCTTCCGCTACCCTGCTTAAGATTTGCCTGTGAAGGGGAGGAGAGATATAGGACAATAGCTACAAGGGACATTAGGGTCAAGTGAAGGTTTTTTGGAGATGGGCGAGACAGAGCATGTTTATAGGCAGCTGGGAAGGCTTTATTAGATAGGGAGGGGATGAAACATTAGAGGAGAAAAGGATGGCTTAGGGGGTCAGCATACTGGATTGGGAGGAGGGGATAAGATCAAGAATTGAAGTAGAGAGGAGATTGTTCTCCTCCTCAAAAGAGATTTGAGTAAACGAGAGGATAGGAGATGCTGTTAAGTTGATTTGAGAAGAGTAGGAGAGAAGAGGAACCTTGCTGAAAACAACCTCTAGTAGAGGTAGAATGTTTTAGTATTTTCCTGGTAAATTATGGAGAGGGGTGCTCTGCTGAGAGGGAAGGGAGAGGAAGTGGTGTGGGAGGTCTGATGGGAGAAGAGAAGGCTTGGAACAGGAGCCGTGGGGAATGTGAAATAGATAGTTAATTCAAGAAGAATAATTGGATTGCCACATAGTCATGATGGTCCAGTTGAGACAAGGTGGCCCACTTGCAAGTCTGTGTCACTTTCTCTAGCACTATCAAGCTATTGATGAGCCAGAACAAAGGACGCAGATGGCTGAAGTTGGGTTTGGAAAGACACGAGCAGCAATAGGACAAGGGGACAAAGGACTCCACAGCAGAGGACAATGTCCAGTTGAATTGTCTTACAGTCAAGATTGGAAAAGTAGGCAAGTGAAGCCAAAGTAAGAATGATGCCCTGGGAAAGCACTGAGGGACAGTGCCTGTAGGTCATAATGAGGAGGAAAATTAAGTTTAGGGGGAATGAGATGGAGGGAGGGAGGGAATGATAGGAGGAGACTCATTCCATTTTACCACACAACTGGGCAGCTGGGGTGGAGGGGGGTGAAGTGGTTAGAGCACTGGGTCTGGAGTAAGAATGCCCTGAATTCAAATATGGCTTCAGACACTTCCTACCTCTGTGACCTCAGACAAGTCACTTAACTGCTATTTGCCTCAGTTTCCTCAACTGTAAATTGGGGGTGCTAATAATAACACCTACCTCCCAGGGTTGTTGTGAGGATCAACAAGGGCTCTTCTAGTTTTTAATTGCCATGATTCTGTGACTTCTTATGTCCACCATGACTGCAGCAGAACACAGAACTTAATTAATGAATAGAGTCACCAGACTAACCCATATTTCTGAGAGCAAGGACATATTGAAGTAACTATTTCCAGAAAAGGTACCATAGAGATCATTATAAACTCTGGGAGCAGATACCATGTTTATCCTTCTTTTGTATCTCTCCACTGTACCGACTTGAGGGGCCTTACAAAGTGTGGAGATCACAGCAAAGACTCACTGAAATAAACAAAGTCCACTTCCTGAGGCCAGGAGGTGTCCTCTCTCTAAAGAAAAACATATGCTCTGGAATGGAAGTCACTTGAGGACAAACATTGCTCTGAAGAGTGCCTAGGACAATGCCACCTAGTTGTTGAATGGTTTTGGGGGGGAAGGATGACTATTAGGAGGAACACAGGGAAGCACAGAGAATTAAATAGCAATGCTAGGCACCAGAGGGGTGCTTGCAGAGCCTTAAAATCCCACTAATGTACCAAAAAGCTTCCTTTTTATCTCTTGTTTTCCTACTAGGAAATATCTTCTAAGCAGTATCATGATGTTCAAATTTGGACGTCATGAAACAAAGCTCTTACACCCATTCACTTGATAGGGCCAAGCTAGACTAGCCTCCCCTACCTGCTGAGAGACAAAGAGTTTCACCAAAAGCTGGTCTCTTTTTCTGTGTTTGTTTGTTTCTGTCCTTCTTCCTACATCCATTGACACTGTTGATCTCTGGTTAAATTACCGTGGCTCCATACATCTGGTTCAGTTCCTTTAAAATGACTAGATTCTCATTGTTTCCCTTCCCTCAGGGATAGCTTCCCTGATTCATACTGAGGCAAATGACCCCGTGCCAGCAGGATAGAGCCCCAGGAAGTCCCCGCAGCCTTATCCCAAGTTCAAATCCCCAGGTGGGTTTTGAACTGATTGCATCAGAGATCGCTGGGTCAGTGCATTCATCAGGAACTTTTCAATCCTCTGAGGTACCTCGTTGGGAAGAGTGCAAGGTTCTGGCTAGTTTTAAGTGTAATTAAAAGATTTTCTTTCTCTTCCCCCACCCCCATCTTTGAAATAACAGTTCCTCTGTGGGTTCCCCCCCCCCAAAAAAATGCTTACAGCAGATGCAAATCCTCTTTGCTTCTGTGGCCTGGTTTATCTCCGATAACATTTCCACAGTCCAGAAAGGTTTTTAATGGGATGTGGAAAATGTCTTTCCCCCAAACACTAATAACAACAACAATAATAATAAAGTCCAAACCTTTTTTTAAAAATTCCCTTCAAATTGCTTTTTATAACACATTCAGCATTTTCAGGGACATAATTAAAACATCAAACAGTTTTCGTGCTGGTTATGCTAAAATTTAAATACTTGAATCAGCCTCTATTATTAGGAATTAAAATGGACTAGAGCATTTATTAAGAAGATCCTCTTAAACAACTATCCAATCAGATTTGTTCTGTTTTGTAAAAAGGCAAGCCCCATAATGTGAAAATACCTGTTTTTAATAAAGTTTGTAATGGCTAACTGGAGAATACATTTTCAAAATTGAAAAGATATTTTTTCATTCACTATTTTCCCAATTTAATGTACCTAATTTTCCCATACAACTCCATCCCTAAGGGGAAAAAAGAAAAAAAAAAGTCCATTACCAATACATGAAGCTCCCCGTAGTCTTCTCTCTTTGGATGTAATTGCTATCAAGGAGGTTGGTAGCAGGGTAATTTTAGTTCAAATGAGTACATAGCCTGAAAAAGGATAAATTAACCTTTGTAGGGCTGAAATTAGATCCCAGTGAGGGATTGTTCTAACTAAATGTACATTGAGTTTGCTAAAAAAAAAAAAAAAAGTTGGCTGACGAACAGCTGGTAAAATATAGGAGAAATGGTGGAAATAAAAGTAATAGTCCAGGAAGGATGAAAGTCAAAGGTTTTCATTTTTCTTTAGGTGGTTTCTCCAAATTTTTCAAGGGTCCCTAACATCCCTGTAGGTGTATAAATACCTTGACAATAATATCAGTTCACAGTTGGTGGGATAGAACAGTGTGTCTTAATGCATAAGGAGTAAGCCTCAAAACCAGAAGCTGTGTTCAAGTCCTACCCCTGACACATCCTGGCTGTGTAACTCTGGGCAAGTCACTTAATCTCTCAGTGCTCTTGATAACTCTCCAAGACTACAAGTTACAGAGAGGGTGCCAACCTGCATGGGTAGAAGTGAGGTGTTTCCTCATGCAGGGAACAATCTATATATAGATCAATGAAATCCCAGGATGAGTTCACATCCCTAGACTTGGGGTCAAGCAGAACTAGGTCCAAACCCACACTTACTAAACAGCTGTCACTCAAACCTTGCTGAGACTTTAATGAGGTTCCTCATCTGTAAAGGAAGGATAATAACACCTGTTGTACCTACCTCATAGGATTGTTGGATCAAAGAAGAAATATACTACAAAAAATATTTTGTAAAGCTTAACAAATTATATAAATGTCAATTATCATCAGGATTAATAATTATTACTATCATCATCGTTGTTGTTGTTATTGAGGGTTAAGGCTTGCAAAGTGCTTTTTTTCATACCTTTTGAAGAATATAGCATTATATTATCACCATGTTTAAAATCAAATACAAATTTAAAAACTGAGCCCTAGCAAGGTTTCTAGGTGGGTCTAATTTCGTCTTCTGTAAAATGGAAGGGTTAGACTAGAGGAACTCTAAAGCACCTTCTAGATCTATATTGACACCCTTAAGGGCCAAAGTAGAGAAAACCAACTCATAAAGCAAATGTTGAAGCTCCAGCCATGTACTTAGAACTAGGACCCAAAGTTGAAGAATTAAAAGTGTCCCTCAAAGAACTTATAATCTGACAGGAGGCAGAAGACATGAAAAATAGGGAAGATGTATATTACAAAGGGTCTAAGTGCTAGAAGGAGTTCAGAAAAGGGGGGAATTCATTTCTGGTTTGGGACTTGAGAAGGGCCTACAAGTGAAATCTCATCTCCTTCACAAAGATTCCCAGGTCCCCGAAAGTATTAGTCTAATTGGGGGTTTGCAACTTGTCGCAAAGGCTAAAAGTAGCTTCATATCTAGGATTTAGTCTCAAATTCAGTCCCCACAATTCAGTGGAGTTGAGGAGGAACAGGCAAACGTTTACTGGGTACCCACTATCTGAAAGCACTGGGTGCATGAGGAGTCACCTAGTCAGATGAGGCCTCTTTATGTAGTGGTATGGTCAGAACAGGTTTTTCGGAAGCAGTAAGATTTACTCACAAAGTCAAGGGCTTGAGGGAAGAGTTCAAGGTAAATAATACTTTGTTAACAAGCAAAAAGAAGGGAAGAAAAGGGAGAAAAAGGGGGAGGCAGGGAAACTACATTCCTTGGCTGGGAATTTATTGGCACATCGAAGCCAGAGAACAGATAGTTTCATTAGAAAGAGAGAATTCTCCTGTGACTGGTTCCTTTTTCTCTCCACACCCTCTGTCCTTTTTAAGTACATCTTAGTCCCCGGCCCCTTTCCAATCCACTGCTGCTGGCCAGTTTTATTTTGGGAGGAACCAAGGTTTGGGAAAGTCATACTGCCAAATTCTTTTCCATGAAAGCCTTGTGGCTTCCCAGCTCCTCAACCTCCACCCACGCTTTGGGCCCACCCCAACCACTTGACTGTAGGTTAAGAAGCTCAGATCCAGGTGCAGAGCCCACCTGCTAATGGGCCTCTTCCCCAACTTCGACCTGCCTAAGGGGTAAAAAAAAAAAATGAATTAAGCGGGAGAGAGGGGAGTGAGTGCTTGAACACATTTCTGAAGCCTAAGAATTTTGTTCCACTACCGTCCACCGAAGTAAAAACATCTCCAAGAGTATTCCCGGGAGCCTGAGACGGTTCTCTCATCACACAGGGTTCAAAGACAATGTAAGGCGTGAAGCGGAGCTGAAAGTGTCTGTATATAATAATGCCTGTATGATGTTGTTTTGTTTCTGCCTTGCCTTTACCTGAGATATCTGAAGACATTGTTCGAGGCAATGAAAAAATATGAATAATGTGAGGCCTTGAGATCAAAAATCACTTTTTTTTTTTACTTCTGTGGTTGTTAGTAGCCGATATCCCACACACATCTCTTCATTTCTAAAGAGGCAGGGAAATGCTGGAGAGATTAGGGAAGGGACATTTTCTAATGTTTATTATTGTTATTATGAGCCCTTCTTGATTCTGGAAGATGTTGAGAGTGTTTGATGTGGCAAAACCAATCACTGGAAGAAAAAAACCTGCAATTTAAATATGAGATAAAAGAAGGTTTGCATATATGCATGACACAGAGCAGAATAAATTATTTACTACCTTCCAGGATGGCCCTAGTCACCAAGTAGTTGAAGACCACACATAGATGCTGCCAGAACTGAAGAACAGGCCTAGGCCCAAGATCTAAAAAGAGGTCCTCCATCCAGGCACAGAAATGATTAGTCCATCCTTTGAAATGATGGACAGTTAGTCTCTGCTTTTCACCCCTTGACATTTTCTTTCTCTGCTCATTTGACTGATACCTGCTATAAACCTCCACCTTCCATCTTACCACCTTTACTGGCTCATTTGATGATTTCTGCAGGGGTTCAGACAGTAAGGCAACAACACGAATGCAATTAGGACTTCACCCAGTGGTGGTCTACTTACTGTAAGGAGGGATGTCTAGGATTGCATCCCATCCAAAAACTGACATTTCCTATAATGGAAAGAGCCCTGGGCTAGGGCTCAGAATGCCAAAATTCTAATTCCCTTCTTTGCCACCATTGCCAGTTGTAGGGCCACGGCACGGCAATTGTGACAATCAAATGAGGCCTTAGGACAATAGATTTAGAGGTGGAAAGGTCCTTTGAGGTCATCAAGATCAACTAACTCATTTTACAAATGAGACAACTGAGATTCAGAGAGAGGGAGTGATTTGCCTAAGGTAAAACACAAAATATCAGAAGCAGAATTTACACTCAGGGTTTCTGATTCCATATCCAGCACTATTTCCATTGCACCCCACTGCTTCCCTATCAATTTCCATTATTATATATTATTCATTATGATAGATTACCTTATGCCATGTTATACTTTTACATTCACATTTATCAAAATAACAAATATACTAATAAATGTATACGAGATAGTACTTTAATAACAGAATAGCCATCTTGTATTTCTGTCCTTTTCCTGAATCTCATTGTTGTCCACAATATTCATCACCCAATGGCCAACTCTTTGGCAATATATTAGCTAGTATGGTCCTTGGTCAAGAGATACATAGTTTGTTAGCATTCCTATACTCTAAGCTAATGGTTCTCAAACGTTTTCGTCTCAAGACCCATCTACTCTCTTAAAATTCATTGAGGATTCCCCCAAAGAGCCTTTGTTTATAAGGGTTATGTGTCAGTATTTACCATATTAGAAATTAAAATACCTTACTATTATTATGAAAATAGTTTTTAGCTTCAGGTCCCCCTGACAGGGTTTCAGGTACTAGCCAGGATCTCCAGACCTTTGCTTAGAGAACTGCTACTCTAAGCCTTTCCAGTTTGATAGGGTGTGTTAGACATGGTACTTCAGGGCAAAGTCTTTGAAAACCCAGCTCCAAGCTATGATGAAGGTCTGCAAAGGGTTACAACATATAGAGGGTTAGACTCAACAGGGAGAGCTAAGTTCAAATCCCATCTCAGATTCTCAGTAGTTGTGTCACCCTGTGTGATTCACTTCACCTCTTTCCACCTCAAGTCCTTCATCTGAAAATGTGGATAATATTGGCACCTACATCACAGGATTATTGTAAGGATCAAACGGGATAATATAGAAAGCACTTTGCAAACCTGAAAGTGCTATGTAAATAATAGTGGTGATGACAATGATAATGTCATTCAGTTATGTCAGTCATGTCTAACTTTTCCTGACCCTATTTGGGGTTTTCTTGACAAAGATGCTGGAGTGGTTTGCCATTTCCTTCTCCAGCTCATTTTACAGATGAGAAAACTGAAGCTAACAGAGTTAAAGTGACTTGCCCAGGGTCGCACACCCAGTTAGTGTCTGAAGTTGGATTTGAATTCAGGTCTTCTTGACTCTAGGAACAGTGCTTTATCCTCTGTGCCACCTCACTGCCCACTGATGATGACAATGCATGGCATTTATATGATTAAAAATGAGGTGAGCTAACCATAAGGTGGGAATTAAAAAGCCACAAATTCCCATTTTGAGTGTTACACTGGTACCCATTAAACATTAACAGAACAAGATGAAGGACTCGATCCACATAAGGTATCTCCTCTGTGGAAAACATATTAGAAAATGCAAACAAAATTTCACAGGATCAGGAAAGACCTTGATCTGAACTCAAAGAGGGAAGACCCTCATATCATAGATCCAGAGAATCACCAATAATAACCATGACTTGGGCCTGCATAGAATGACAGTGCTAGAACGGACTTTGGTCCATGTAGGCCACCTTACTACCTCAACCACCAGGACATCTGGATATTTCAGAGGGTCATAGATTTAAAGCTGGAAAGGACTTTAGAGGTCATCAGTTCAACCCCCTCACGATACAGATTAGGTTAACTAAGGACCAAAGAGGTTATCTAATTTGCTCAGGGTCACACATCTAGTATCCAAAATGGAGTTTGGGGCAGCTAGGAGGCACAGTGGATAAAGCACCAGCCCTAGATTCAGGAGGACCTGAGTTCAAATCTAGCCTCAGACACTTGACACTTACTAGCTGTGTGATCCTGGGCAAGTCATTTAACCCCAATTGCCTCACCAAAAAAAAAAAATGTAGTTTGACCCTAGATATTCCTTGACACCAAATCTAGTAGTCTATTTCTGCCATTTTAAAGTTATGTTTCGTTCAGATCACTCCTCTTTCCTGCATTGATTCCCAAGCAATTGGGGGTCATTGCCAGTCATCCTGACATTTGTCTTGCTACTGGACTCTGATGACTCTGGAGAAGAGAGTGAGGCTGATGACTACATGGCTCTGCCTCACTCAAATCTAATTCACTTGGAAGTCAAATCATCACCCTCTGGATGTCCTTGGTCCTCTTCCAGAAGGAAGGACAAACAACAACAACCCAAGAAGCTAATGAGGGAAGAAAAGAGGAAAGGAATTTTTGATTTGGGGTTTTCTTGGGAGTTGGTAGGAGAAATAACAATGACCATAGAAACTCAGTCCAGTGCTCTGACATGATAAGAATTTTTCCATTTTGGGGTAGGTTGGCTTAGTCTAAAAGTGTCTTGGTTGTAGAAGTGCATTTCAGTTGTGAATGTGAGTCTAAAAAAATCAATCGGTTGCTCTTTACAACTCATTTACCCATTCAACAAACTTGCATTGAACCACTGCTTGACTCCTGGTCTATTGAATGGTCCAACACCAGACTGGCTTGTAGGAAGCCACTCCTGCATCCCCTTGCTGATGAAGGCTTCCCCTTTAAGGGTTACCAGTTTATTTACATACTCTCTCCTCCATTTGAATATAAGCTGTTCGAGGGCAGGGACTGATTTGTATTTATCTTCGTATCACCTGTTCTTATCACAGAGCCTGGTTACACCATAAAGGTTTAATAAACATTTGTTGAATTGAATTGGATTGAACTGGATATCAAAGGAGCATATGCCCTGTCCGTTAATAAGCTGCAGTCTTCTTAACATCCACCTGACATTTGCTTTTCTTCGGCCCACGATTTTATTTCTTCAGTAGTATTCCATGACTTTCAACCATGAAGCATCCTCAGAAGATGATTAATGTATAAAGATGGACCTCTATTTCAGAGATAAAACTAGTATTCTTAAATGCACAGCACAATTTTCTAAGGGTATTCCAGCATGTTCTCCTATTCAATTCTAGGTTCTCTAAATTTGCCCATTTCATGTTTCTTTTGAGCTACTTCCATTCTGCTTTGCTCGTATAGCACAGCACCTTCTCTGATGATGACACGCCATGCTGGGTGGTCCTGTGCCACATCATGCAATCAACTCCAAAGTACCAAGATATAGGTACAGATGGACCAGATCTATGGGCTATCCATCCAAATGCATATTATAGACTGAGCCCCAGATGTTCTTCATCCACTTTTTTTTCCTGTGTAGATAGTTAGGGTGAACTCTTTTGAAAGGTTGTAGATTTTACTTAGGACATTCTGGAGGATTCTAGGACTTGATGCAATCAGTTCAATTTCATTTGGTTTGATTGGGTCTTTTGCCAAGCTTTCTATAAACTTTTTCCCCTTATCTTCAATGTCTTACTCCCTGGCTAGTCTCCTGTAGAAAATTTAGGAGAGAACATAGACAAAAATAACACAGGATGAAGGGATTGCATCAAAGTATTCATTAATGCACAAAAGTATCAATGAATCACAAAGCAGTATGAGCAAAGTCTTATGAGATTGTTGAGAAGGGAGTGGTCACTTCTAGCAGAAGGGATTTAGGGAAGGCTTCATGGACAAGGTGGCATTTGAAATTGGTTTTGTAGTTTAGGAAGGATTTTAAAAATTAGAGAGAGTAGAGTATTCAGGGTATAGATAACAAAGTAAACAAGTGCATAAAGGTGGAGAATGTGCGATAGGTGTAGACTAGGGGGTCTGGAAACTACTACCCCTGAGCCAAATCCACCCACCACCTGTTTTGATAAGTCTCATAAGAATGGATTTTTTAAAATCATATTCTAAAATGAAAAAATAAAACAAAACTATTCTTATCTCATGATCCATACAAAGGCAGGAGCCATGGTTTGTCAACTCCTGGTTTAGACAATAGTGAGCAGGAAGATAGAGAATGTAAGGACAATGATGTTAGATGAAACTAGAAATGCAGGCTGCAGTCAGGTTTTGGAAAGCCTTCAACATAGGGATGCCTAAAGAACTGATGACACAGTGAGTGGTAAAGTTACTGTCTCTAAGGGTGACCACCAAACATTATGACTCCCTACCATCCACTCAAGGACGAGGAACCAATAAGGGTCATTGTGGTTACAATGGAAGACAGTGTTGGCCCCAGATTTGTATGATCTAAGATTAAACAAGAAGTAGCCTTGAGACAGTGGAAAGATTACTGAAGCATAGCCAGCATACAGATTTGTTTTGTTTGTTTATGCTTATATGTTATAAGGTGAGAAGGGTTTCTATGGGAAGAATGGGTAATGAAAGGAAGAAGGAGGGAAGGAGGAAGAGAGGAAGGAAGGAAGGACAGAAAAGGAAGAGAGGATGGAAAGAAGGAAGGAAGGAACAAAGGTAGGAAGGAAAGGAGGGAGGGAGGGAGGGAGAGAGGGAAGGAAGGACAGAAAAGGAAGGAAGGAAGGGAAGGAGGAAGGAAGAAAACAAAAGGAAGAAAAAAGAAAGCAGAAAGGAAAGAAATAAAATGATAGAGGAAGGAAGAAGGGAGGGAGGAAAGAATAAAGAAAGAAGGAAAGAAAAAGAATGGAAGGAAGAATGAAAGGAAGAAAAAGAAATAGGAAGGAAAGAAAAAGGAAGGAAGGAAAGAAGAAGAAAGGGAGGAGGAAATGGAAGAAGAAAGAAAAGAAGAAGGAGGGAGAAAGGAAAGAAGAAAAGAGAGAAGGAAGGAAGAAAATGAAAGGAAGAAAAAAGAAAGCAGGAAGGAAAGAAAGAAGAAAGAAAAAGAGAGAGGAAGGAAGAAAAAAAGGAGGGAGGAAGGAAAGAAGGAAGGAAGGAAGGAAACATTAATAACCCCATTAAAACAGAAAAAATCTTGGAGGGCACACTATCAGAGAAATGTTATAAATACATCCTTCATTGTGTGTAACAAAAGTACCCAGGTCCATAGACAAAGGTTTTTTGTTCTTTGTTTATTACTGCCCATTTGCTTATAATTTCTAAATTCACAATTAAAAAGAAAATTTCTTTTAAAAGAACGAGCTTGTCACGAGGAAGCATGCATGCTGATTTCAGCTCTGTTGCTACACGACCTTGATCAAATCACTTCCGCTCTCTGGACCTGTATCCTTACCTGTAGAGTTGGGGTGGAGTTTAAACTGGACGATCTCGAAGACCCCTTTGAACTTTAACTTCTGTGCTTCTGTACATGCTTGGGAGCCATTAGCATTAGAAGTCTTTTCTGTCTGTAGCTGCCTGACATGTATGAACAAGATGGAAATGTCTACAAGCTGAAGACACAAACACTCGGGATGTTTACATTTCTTTTCTCAATGCACTGCGTGTGAAACAGAGGGTTTCAGGATCCTCAAGAGCTTAGGATGTCTGGATTCTGATTTTTTAAAAATTGTACTGGGGGGTGCAGCGGTTGTTTTTCTGTTTTTTTTTTTTAAACATAAACTCAGAAACCTTTGGATCTCATCTGGGGATAGTAGACGGAGTAGCTGAAGGCAATTCTGGGGACCAGGCTTGGCTGCAAAAGTGAAAATGTTGAAACTTGGTCATTCTTGACTGGAACTTGAGGGAAAGTAGCCCAAACAATCTGTGTTGCTTCAAACAGAAGGAAAACTGGTGCCCAAGTTGGAGTGAGCCCCGCCCCACCCATCACTCAGCCTTTTCTCTTTAGGTCCTCTCAGGGAGGGTGCTCCCCTCCCCTCGGGCGGATGACCCTAGATCGGGGTTGTCTGGTGGGTGGTCTTTACTGGGATACAAAGAACATTCCTGAGACCTGACTAACCAGATCCAATCACCTAATATCCCCTCTCACTCAGGGCGTGTACCCCAGCTGTGAGCTGGGATGTTTTGGACCTTAGGAACCGAGTTGACCGGCTCAACCTTTCTTAAACTGAAGAACTGGGTGACAGCCTACCCTGGGACTGCGTGATTACCTGCTTGGATCCAAAAACTAAATTTGTCAGATGCACAAAGCCCTCAGATGCTAGCGATTTCTGCTTCTCTTTCTTTACCTCTCCCTTGAGCACAGTGACTTGCATTTGCATATAGTAGGCCCTGGATAATTGAATTAAACTTAATTGATTTGAATTGAGTTCAGAGAGCAAGAAAAGATTTGAGCTGATGAGACTCCTTTTTTTTTCATACTGACAGCATCAAGAGAAGAAAAATGTCTTAATTACAAACAATAGTTATACAGGTTGTCCCAAAAATCTTAGTGCCGTTTTAAGCTATTGAAACTTCAGTTTTTTAATAGCTATTAAATATTTAAACGGCACTAAGACTTTTGGGACATTCTCCTTTTGCATCCCACAATCACCCTGTGAGGCAAGGAACTACAGGTATGGTTATCCCCATTTTAGAGATGAGGGAACTGAAGCTGAGAGACTAAATGACTTGCCTGTGATCACACAGCTAACAACATGTCAGAGGTAAGTCTTCCTGATTCCCAGGCAGTACCCTATCCACTAAGCAGTACTTCCTTTCTTCTGAAGAATCTAGATGGAAAAAGTGAAATTTATCCAGTTTATACAAGGAATGGGTACCTTGTTTTTGGCCCTGAGGGCAACCATAGGGAAAATGGAGAATGTGTTCCCTACTCTCAGGGAGTTCACAATCTAATGGGGGATAAAGAATAGGAATAGTAGCAGGGGGTAGCTAGGTGGCGCAGTGAATATAGCACGGGCCCTGGATTCAGGAGGACCTGTGTTCAAATCCGACCTCTGTCGCTTAAGCTTCATTGCCCCACAAAAAAAAAAAAAGAAAGAAAAAGAAAAGAAAAAGGAATAGTAGCACACAGTTCTGTGAAGGCTTTCCTCACAACCACCCTGAGGATTAGGCAGAGAGGTTTGCCCCCCATATGGAGGTCATATGTAGGAGCCAGGATAACAACTTCGGTCTCTCCAGCTCCAAAATCCAATTCCACCATAACACACTGCACCCACCCTAGAACCAATAAATACATAAAGAAATCAATCAATTAACAAGCATTTATTGAGTACTTTGTGCCAGACACTGTGCTAAACAGGTAAAATAATGCCTGCCTTCACAAAGCTTACATTCAAATCAGAGAAGCAACATCCAAGAGGGAAAGGCACTCACTACTGAGGGACAATCAGCCCAGTTCAAAGTTTACTCTTCTGTCCTTCTCCCATTCATATCTTAGTCACCCTTTGAGATCCAGCTCAAGGTCTTTTTGCCTTAAGAAACCTTCCTTGAGAATCCTGGCTCCATCCTGCCATTCAAAATTCTTTTCAACCTAGCTCCTTGCAGGCTTTGTATACCTTATACCACCATATAGTGTCACTGGCCAGTATGGTTGTTCCACAAGCAAGACACTCCATCTCCTGGTTCATGGTATTTCCTCTGGCTGTCCCCAATCTGAAATGCTCTTTGTCCTCAACACTTAACTGACTTCCCTGACTTCCTTCAAGCCACAATTAAAATCCTACCTTTAAAGGAAGCTATTCCCAGTCTCTTTTACTTATAGTCTTTTTGCCTGTTAATTATTTCCTACTTACCCTTGTATAAAACTTTCTTCATATATATGTATTTGCACGTTGCCTCCCCCCCCCAAGATTGTAAGCTCTTTGAGACCAGGGGCTGTCTTTTGCCTCTTTCTGCATCTCCAGCCCTTAGCACAGTGCCTGACACTTAGTAGGCAAATAAATGTTTGTTGATCGATTAATCTAAATATCCACAATATTTACTCTCTTTATTACATAGCTTATCTTTAATGGTAATGAATTTTATTTTGTTTACTTGTCTTCCATGCAAGTTAGTCTGATTTCCCCAGTTATAGTGTTAGCTTCTTTTAGAGACAAAGGCTGTCTTTTTTTTTGGGGGGGGGGGGGCAATGAGGGTTAAGTGACTTGCCCAGGGTCACACAGCTAGTTAGTGTCAAGTGTCTGAGGCCAGGTTTGAACTCAGGTTCTCCTGAATCCAGGGCCAGTGCTTTATCCACTGTGCCACCTAGCTGCCCCAACAAGGGTTATATCTCACACAGGAAAATCTTAGTATTCTAAGACCATATTTTTTCTGCCTTTAGAGTTTAACCCTTTAAAGAAGGGTTAAACAAGTATCCCATAGGACATCTAAGGGAGAGGTGGCAATGTCCACCACCAGACTGGAGCATTGTCCTTTGTCTCTTCATCAATGGCTTTCTTTTCCACCTGTCATAGCTTTGACAACTCACCTTTCCATTTCCTTTTCCTTCTATTTTTCTTCTCTTTTCTATCTCCTGTCAGTTTCCCCAAACTTCTCCTTTTTAGCATGGAAAAGCTTTCCTCTCTTAGATGTCAACAGCCAATCAGAGTTCTCCTTTGCATCTGCTTAGTGAATGAGCTTAATCATTGTGCTCCAGGGAGGAAGAAGGTAACTTCCAGGTCTTTGGCCCTTCCTGGCTGATTTTGGCTTTTCTCCTCTACCCAAAGTGCTTTCCTCCTCTTCAATCCCCACCCCCACCCCTTTTGCAAGTTTGGCACTATTTGCAGTTATCAAGTTTGGCTTATGGCTGTGTCTCCCATAAAATCAAAATCATAAGAGATAGAAAGGATCTTGGAGGTCATTTAATCCAATCACCTCATTTTAGAGATAAGGAAACTGAAGTCCATAGAGGTGAAGTGACTTAGACCTCTTTCCTTACTAAAACTGTATGCCAGCTGCCTATCATAGTTCTCCACAGGCTGGAAAGCCTAGTGGAAGCCCTTAGTTGGGGCTTGCTAATTGATCAAGCTTTGATTTAAATATTCCTTCTGTTATAGATTTATTCCGTACTTTACACTGTGACAAATAGGCTTTTTTTTCCTACACCCAACCATTGCATGATAGGATGTGGTTTACTGAAATACCCCCTAACCAATCCAAAGAGCTTTGATGGAGATAGAAAGTTTTTAGTTTGGGTTTATTTTCTTCTCCTCTTTCTTGTTTAAATTTACTAAAGACATTTGACATCAGAAGCTTCCGGAGCCAAGGGCTTGGTCTCTGTGACCTGGCCCAGCAGGCAGCAATATACCCAGAGAACCACTCCACCATTGCCAAGGGTACTACTATGGCCCTATGCAGATAATTAGCGCAGCCAAGGAGCAAACAAATATTTGCCTACTGTTCCATCTGCGTGATTCTCATTGAGGCCTGGGAGCCAGGGACTGACTCTCTCTCAACTGAGGTGCACGCCTGTGTGACTGGGGAGACATACGGGGAAGATAAAAATGCCGGCTGGTGAAAGAAATGCCGAGGCACACTCTGTGAACCGCCTCTGATTTGCAAATGAAATTTCTTCCCACAGACAATGCAGGCAACATCAGGCTCTGATTGAAGAGCCAACTCCTCAAAGTCTCAGAGTCAGCAGCGGCCGCCAAACCTCCAGCCACCGAAGGCGGAAGGCAGAGATGGAAATAATGAACTGCATTAGCTAAGAGATTGAAAGAACCATCTCTATTAGACAGCTGTTAGGGTCAAAAGGAAACCAGAAAGGAGATACCAAGAGGAAACCCCGGCTCCCCAGAATAATTGCGGTGCAATTAATAACCAGTGAATCACCATCCTCTGTGGATGCCGGAACTTGCAAGCAACATATGAAGGGGGAGGATAGCCCTCCAGTCACTCACTGGGAAGAATGGCCCATGATTCTCTTTCCCAACTTTATGTCCATAAGGCATAAAGTAACACCCTCAAAAGATGGGTCAATAAGACCTTGTGGCTTAAAAAAATCAATACAAAAGAAATAAACAGCTACAGAGTGAGCGTGTCATCTGGAAACCTAGCAACAGGTTAAAAGGATTCCCTCCCCTGTTCTGATACAAGGTTGTTTTCTGGACATTTGATTCAAGGGCCATAGACAGTTATCAAACGAGAGCTTAGAAGCTACATAAGGGAAGGCAGTTTAAGAGGGAAAGCAATGAGGGTGGAGTGGTATTGGGAAGGGAGGAAAGATGGCTCAGACACTCCCCATGTCCCCACTCCAAGTCATGGTCCCTCAAGGTGGTTATCTGTTCCCACCTTGCCTGACCCCCTTTTCCTCCCTTCTGAATCTTTGAGGTTCAGAACAGAGGTCATGGTTCTAGAAAGAATAAATATCCTTCAAAGTTATTAACACCCGCAGGCTATGTTCATGACAAAGCAACTGCCCACAATTATTTGGAAGGATAACTTTTGAACTTTTGATTAAAATTTGTAAATAGATTTTTAACAACTTGTGTTTTTACACCACTGAAATTTCCCCCTTGTATTCCTTCTTTTGTCACCTTTCAGAGAGCTATCCCTTATAAGGAAGAATTTAAAATAAGAGAGGGAGGGAGGGAAGGAAGGAAGGAAGGAAGGAAGGAAGGAAGGAAGGAAGGAAGGAAGGAAGGAAGGAAGGAAGGAAGGAAGGAAGGAAGGAAGGAAGGAAGGAAGGAAGGAAGGAAAGAGGAAAGGAGGAAAGAAAGAAAGAGGAAGAAGAGGGAGAAAAATCAACAGTAATAATCAATGCAAAGAAAAATCTGACAGATACACTCTTCCATACCTGGAGGCCCCTTGACCCTCTAAAGCAATTGGAGCAGTGGGGAGGCATCTCCTCAAATCTCTTCTTTGGAGCCAAGCTTGTTTCATATAATTTTGTAACATTTACTTTCAAGTATTTTGTGGTGGTTGCCTTTTTTTCCTAAGCATTGCTGCATTCATTGTATAAATTGTTTTCCTACCTCTGCGTATTTCATTTTGCATCAGTTCATGTAATGTGCCTTAGATTTTTATTCCTTTCTGTGAATCAGACCTGCAGGTGTGGTGAGTTTTATTTAAAGCCTTTTCTGTCACTAAAAGCTTTGCAGAATGACTGGGTTTTCACTTTTTAAAAATTTTTACCCTTCTTTCCTAAAGCCCTGGGTGTGCTATAATTCTGTCTACGTTTTAATGGCATTAGGAAAGCTCACCTGTCAGAGAAGGCCTAATAGTTATACTGATGAGCTAAGTGGAAAAAAGCCCAGAGCAAAAGAGAAGGGGGACAGACAAGCTAGGACACTTCATCTATCCATTCATTTAATAACCATTTAATAAGTGCCTACTATGTTCAAGGCTCTGGACAAGGTACAAGGGGAAAAACAAAGATAAATAAGATGAAGCTTTATTCAGTGGATCTTACAACATAGCAGAAAGGATGCCATGCAACAAGTCTTTAATATCCTCTAACTACTATAGTACAAGGTATAAAAGAATGAGGGGTACAAATGAAGCCTATGTTCTGTTCAACATCAGAAATTTATATTGTTTCATCAGTGGAAATGACATTAAAAGAGGGGTATTACCACTAAGGAACTTGGATCTTTTCTCCTCCATCATCATCATAGCATTTATATGCCAATTTAAAGTTTGCAAAGCACTTTACAAATATTGTCGCAGTTTATCCTCAGAACAATCCTGGGAAATAGGTGTTATTATTATCATTCCCATTTTTATAGCTGAGGAAACTGAGGCAGATGGCAATTAAATGACTCGCCTCAAGTCACACTGTGTCTACAGCCATGTTCAAACTCAGATATTCCTCATTCAAGGTCCACTGTTTTCCCCATATGTGCCTTCTTCCCCTTTAGAATGTAAGCTCCTTTCTTTCTTCCTTCCTTCCTTCCTCCGTCTCTCTTCTTTTTTTAATTTCTTCATCATAAGGGATAGCTCTCTGGGATCAGGGAGGAGAAAGAATACAAGGGAATGAGAGCAGGGACCCTCTGACTTTTCTATTTTTGTGCCCTGTGCTTTGGCAAGTACTTGGTAAATACTTTATTTGCTTATTCATTCTTTCATGTGAAGTCTTAAAAAGGGAAGATCATTTCTTTGTGGGGGGGGAGGGGGTGGGGGATGGGGTGGAGCTTAAAAGAAAATGACATCTGAATTGGGCTTTGAAGGTCTTTAGAAGATGGCAGAAGGTAGAGTGGAAAGGAGGCCTGTGAATCAGGTTATAACTTCATTGAAAGCAGTAGGAAAATGAGATAGAGGTCAGGAGATGACCAACAAAGATGAGGAAGGGTTATAATGACTATATGGCCTTTCTCCTAGCTCATCCTCTTCTCTCTCTGTGGGTTATTATCTTGCCAGTGACTGAGATCAGAACCTTTTCAGGGGTTAGAGAGGTGGTGTCAGGGATAAAATACTACTACTGCTGATAACAATAACAACAGCAAGAGCATCTTTTAAGTATCAGAATGGGAGGAGACTCCCACTAACACTGAGTACTTCCAAATCTCCTACTTTTTATAGCCATGGCTATGGGTCACCCAGGTTCATTGTACTGGGAATGACGGTTCTGACTCATTATCTGGGGAAAACTCAGGTAAGAAACTGAAGTTCACTTCAATTGATTGGGGTTAGGCAAGCTTTGGATATTGCTCCTTTAAAAATGGCCAGGCCTTGGTATTGCTATTTTTACCAACTTGTCTAATGTGGAAAAGTCAGGGACCCAGCCAATCCCAAAGGCTTTCTTCATTCCCAACCCCCTGTCCAACTCATCCACCTAAGTAAGAGATTTTTGTAGGGATTTAAGAAGCCATTGACAAGGAAAACGGTTCACTTGGTAGGATTTAATTTTTTTCCTCAAAAAAACATTTTACTACTATCTAATGTAATTTTTGTCTCACCCTCTTTTATCTTCATATTACTTTTCACATCCATTTTCCTCTCCTCAAAAAGATTATCAGGGAAACAACCCTTCATTGCCAAGATGAACCTTCTAGAAATGTGTTTCTTGGGCAAGTTTTCCAGTACCTGTAGGTTTGGTCTAAGGTAAGTCAAATGTTCGCAAATATTTTCTCTGGGGCAAATTCCCAGAGAAAAGTGAACAAGTTATTGGGAGGTTAGAAAAAAACCCCTCTATCCCTCCAACTTAAAAAAAAAAAGACATTCAAAGAGGGGTCTTACTGAAGTATGTGGGATCTTTAACCAAACGGGTAATATCAATGCATGTTGCTACTTTTGATAGGGTCTGGGTGACAGGAGTAGGGGCAGAAATGGAAGTTCAAAAAACAAATTCAGAAGAGACAGATGGAAGAGCTTTGTCACTCAAAGAATAATAAATGTTTGCAATGGCCTACTGGGTAAGGCTGTTGAGGCAGAGACAGTGGGTTCGTTCAAGAAGCAATTAGATGCTATCCTGGGGGAAACACTGTATTACAAGAGACACGCATCAATGTGGTGAATAGCTTTCTCATTCCAAACGAATATTCCCTATGTTCTTTTTGCCGGTGCATCCTCTTAAGGGTCTGCAACCCCAGTGGATGATAGCAATTCTGAAATTAGACCCAGCAGTGTTCCCTACAAAACTGGGCCAGGAGAAATAATGCTATTTGGGCAGAATTGCCATGCACCACACCTTCCTACAAGGGTTTTTTTTTTTTTAATATCATTGTTCTTTGAGTCCTGATAAACTCAGAGAGGACGGAGAAAAATCAACAGACAAATCTTGATGGGTTATTCCATCTGCTTCATCCCAATTCAGCACAGCAAACATGTATTAAGTGTTTACTAGTACAATAGTCTTCTAACTGGTCTCCCCATCTCAAGCTGATTCCCTGCTCCAACCCATCCTTCACTCAGCTGCCAAGGTGATGGTCTGATCATGTCATGTCACCTCCCAGCTCAGAGAGCTCCAGTGGCTTTCTATTACCTCCTTTAGCAAATAGATTCCTCTGTTTCACAGTTAAAGTTCCTCATAACGTGACCCCTTTTTAACTTTCAAATGAGTTAAGATTTAATGCACTTTGCTAACCTTAAAGCTCTGTATAAATGCTGGTTGTTAACCTCATCAACATTATCACCCTCACCATCCTCATCACTTTTACTACTACTACTTCTTCTTTTCCAGGCTTCTTACACTTAACTATAAGCCATAGCAAGATTACTCTACTGGCCTACTTGCAACTCTCTGCATATGAAAACTCTCCCTCCCATATACATATACATGTATATACACATAATATATATAGATGTGTGTGTTCATAATTATTTACATGTTGCCCCCTCATTAGAATGTTCACTCTTAGAGTGCAGAGACTTTTTTCCCATTTTGTTTTTTTGGGGGAGGCAATTGTGGTTGAGTGACTTGCCCAAGGTCACATAGCTAGTAAGTGTCAAGTGTCTGAAGCTGGATTTTAACTCAACTCCTTCTGACTCCAGGGTCGGTGCTCTATCCACTGTGCCACCTAGCTGCCCCCTTGTCCATTTTTTTGTAATTCCTGTTTGTGCCTGGTATATAGTAAGTACTCAATAAATGCATGTTCAATTAATTGACCACTATAGGAAAATCATTGCACTAGGAATTGGGGATATACAAAGACAAAAATGAAATAGGCCCTGTCCTTAAGGAGCTTTCAGTCTACATTCCACTGAATCTTTAAGCAAAAACACTCACTTCTCCCATAGTTTACATTCAAATACCTTGGACTCATACTTTTCTTTGCTTCAGTTTCCATTACAGACGTGGCCCTTCTCCTTACCAAAGTCCAAGTTTCTTCTTCTTTTTTTTTAATTTTTGTGGGGCAATGAGGTTTAAGTGACTTGCCCAAGGTCACACAGCTGGTATGAGTCAAGTGTCTGAGACTGGATCTGCACTCAGGTCCTCCTGAATACAAGGCCAGTGCTTTATCCACTGTGCCACCTAGATGCCCACAAAGTCCAAGCTACTAGTTGAGCCCTTGATCCCATCCCCCTATGCCTTCTTCTGGCAGCTTGCTACTGAAATGTGTCTGCACATTTCTCTCTCGTCTCCTCAGATCTCTCCCTATTCACTGACTCATTCTGAGCTGTCTTCAACTTAAGTTTCCTCTTTTCTTTTTTTTCTTTTTTCTTTTTCTTTTTTTGTAGGGAAATGGGGGTTAAGTGACTTGCCCAGGGTCACACAGCTAGTAAGTGTCAAGTGTCTGAGGTTGGATTTTAACTCAGGTACTCCTGAATCCAGGGCCAGTGCTTTATCTACCACACCACCTAGCTTGCTCCCCAAAATAAAAACTTTTGTCTAACCCTCCTCTAACTTTCCTTCAAGCCTCTCCTTACTTTCATAGCCACATCCTACAAAATACTTGTTCATCCCATTCCTTTTCCCCTCCCTCACTTCCTTCTCAAACTCTTGCAATAGGATTTCTTGACTTCATCACTCAACTAAAACTACTTTCCATGGTTACCAGTGATTTATTGATTGATTGCAAAATCAAATGCCTTTTTTTTTTTTTTCAGTTTTCACCTTGCTCAACCTCATTTGTCACTGCTAGTCCCTCCCTCCTCGTGGATATTGTCTTCTCCCTGGATTTTCAAGGGAGGCTGCTCTCTCCCAATTATATTTACCCCCACCCCACCCCCTCCTTTTCAGTCTCAAATCTTCTGCTGGATTTTCATCCATGTCCTATTCCCTATGTTTGGATGTATCCCATGGCTCTGTTGTGGATCCTTTTCTCTTCTTTCTCTATAGTCAATATCATAATGATCTCACTAGCTTCCATTTCTTTAATTATCATTTCCAGACAGGTGACTTCTAGATCTATATTGGTCACTTTCATCTCTTTCCTGCACACAATTTCATCACCAACTGTCTATTGTATATTTGAAATTGGATGTACCATTGGCATCTTAACCTCAATGCGTTCAATTAATTATCTTTTATATATAATATAATATATAATGCATATATATATATACACTCATTATCAGAACTCATTATCTTTTCCCTAAATACTCCCTTCTTTTAACTCGTTTTTCCATTAAAGGCTCAAACTTCTGATACTCAGGTTGACAACCTCAGAATCATCCTCTACTATTTCCTCTCTCACCCCTCTCCCATTTCAATCACTTGCCAAGTCTCATCAAGTCTATCTCCATGGTGTTTCTCAAATCCCCTTGTCTCTCATCTCTGCAGCCTAGGGTTTCACACTTGACCAGCAGATCATCTGTTTTGCTTCTTTCCTCTAAGGGTCACTGGACCTTCTATTCATCTGTAGCTAACATTTCCTATTAGAACATGAACTTCTTGAAAGCAGGAACTTCCTCGGCTTTTCTATGATTAGAACAGTTACCTGATAAATGCTTAATGAATGCTTTTTTATTCATTCATTCATTCATTCATTCATTCATTCAGCAGATAATAATCAGTCAATCTGTCAACAAGCATTTATTGATCATTTGCTTTGGACCAAGCACTATTCTTGTGCTGGGGATACAAAGAAAGGCAAAAGCAGTTCCCATCTTCTGGAAGCAACATGTAAATGACTATGAATATAATAAATATATACCTAGTAGATGGAAGGTGATCTGAGAAGGCATTATCAGCTGGGGACCTGGAAAAGGTTTCCTGCAAAGAGTGGGAGAATTGCCCTAGTTCAGGTCTCATCCCCTGTCTCTTGGACTATTGCAATAGCTTCCTCATTAGTGTCCCTGCTTCAAGGCCATTCTCTCCCCAATCAATTTTCCATATCACTACCAAAATAATATTCTGGAGGCACAGGTCTGGCTATATCTTTTACTCAAGAAGCTCCAATGTTTCTCTCTTGCATTTAGGTTAAAATACAAACTCCTTTATTTGTCATTTAAAACCCTTCATCGGGGGCAGCTAGGTGGTGCAGTGGATAAAGTACCGGCCCTGGATTCAGGAGGACCTGAGTTCAAATCCAGACTCAGACACTTGACACTTACTAGCTGTGTGACCCTGGGCAAGTCATTTAACCCCAATTGCCTCACCAAAAAACAAAAAACAAAAAGCAAACAAAAAAAACCCCTTCATTGGCTAGTTCTAGCCTGCTTTTTCCATACTTATTATACATTACTGTCCTTCCTATACTCTTCATTACAGCCCAACTGGTACATACATGACTTTCCATTCCCTATCTCCTCTACTTTATACTAACTGTCCTCCGTGGAAGGATTGAATTCCTCTTCACCTCTGCCTTGTAGAATCCCTAACTTCTTCTAGTTCTCAATTCCCTAGTAACAACTAGAATATTTGAAATGTGGATTAAGTCCTTTAAGAAAAAGTTTTTAGGGGCAGCTAGATGGCGCAGTGGATAGAGCACCGGCCCTGGAGTCAGGAGTACCTGAGTTCAAATCTGGCCTCAGACACTTAACATTTACTAGCTGTGTGACCCTGGGCAAGTCACTTAACCCCAATTGCCTCACTAAAAAAAAAAATTAAAAAAAAAAAAGAAAAAGTTTTTATTTCTGTCTCCTGTTTTTATACTATCATAGTTATCCCCAGTGTTCTTCCCTCACTCCTCCCAAAGAACTATTGCATATGACAAATAAATCAGCACAACTGCTATATACACTGAAAAATTCCAGAAACTTGTGCACCTGTAGATCTCTTACCTTCATGAAAGCATGGGTAGGGGGTGTCTTCTCATATCTCTTTTGATTTTTTGTGTGTATTTGTTTTTCTGCCTATATTGTTGTAGTTATAGTACTATAACTACAACAATATAGGCAGAAAAACAAATACACACAAAAAATACCCCTACCCATGCTTTCATGTATTGTTTTCTTGGCTCTGCTTACGTCACTCTGCATTAGTTCTTGTGGATCATTTCATGGTTCTCTATATTCATCACATACATCATTTCTTATAGCACAGTAATATTCCATTATAACTGATGTTACCACAATTTGTTTAGCTATTCCCCAACTGATAGGCATCTACATAATTTTGAATTCTTTTACACAAAATTCTGCTACAAATTATATCTAAATATCTATATATTTATATAACATATAAATATATAAATTCTTATTGATGATTTTTTTGGAGTATAAACCCAATAATGGAGTCTCTGGCTCAAAGGGTATAGACATTTTTTTTACTTGACTTTTTAAATTCCAAATTGCTTTCCAAAATGGTTGTATAGCTCTACAAAGACTGTATTAGTGTATCCATCCATACTTCCACAACCCCTCCAACATTGACTATTACCACAAATGATATCTAAATAGGCATGTTTTGAAAATCCTCAATTGCTAAGGAAAAGCCAAGATATAACATTGTAGCAATGGAATCCATAATTCTCTGGGAATGGAAAATTGGGATCTAGGGGACTTACTATTTATGAACAAAATCTGTTCCCTTCATCAACTCGTGAAAAGTCTTAATGGAATTGAAATAAGTGGAAAGAACATGAGAGTGTGTGTTAGCAGGCAAGAGTTAAGTAAAACTATAAGAAGAATTCATAGTTAAAAGGAATATGTTCCCCAAAAAATTGTAGGTCTTTGGTAGAAAGCTTTATAAAATAGAGCAACTTTAGTCTGTCTTAAATATTTAGATATGAGCCTATAAATTCAACTATAGACTATAAATTGAATGACCTCAAACTCTTTTCCATCCCTAAGATTGGTTCTTTGATCGCTTCAGATGGAGAACATTGCTAATTAGGAATCCAGGTGATAATGCTGGTCTTTTTAAACTTTTCAGGATGTGTGACAGCTTTTCAGGGTGCATGTTGTGAAAATACAATTCTATTTTCCCCACATGAAGACAAACTTTCAACCAAGTTGGGAGAAAGATGCTAACCTAAAGAGGACAGGAAGACATTACTTCCCCATCCATTTGTAAATGAAAACCTTTGGAGGACAAGGAGCAGGTCTCTAATTCTATTTCAAAAAGCATCAAACATAATTGACAAATCTTTGAATTGAAAATAACGGTCAAGATCATAGTCCTGCTTCTTACCCAACATAGGAATCCTCCTTGCAAAGTCCTTGAAAGACCATCCAGCCTCTGCCTGAATCCTTGGAATGGTGGAAAGAGTAATGAGGTAGAAGTTAATCAATAAACATTTATTAAACACCTACTATGTGCCAGGCACTTTGCTACACTCTGGGGAATAAAAAGAAAGGCAAAGAACAATCTCTGCTCTTAAGGAGCTCTAATGGAAGAGACAACGTGCAAACAACTATGTACAATCAAGCTATAGGCACTTTCCCCACTAATCACCTGTGTCACTTTCCCTCTGTTCTCATATCTGTAAAATGAAAGGGTTGTACTTCATGGCTCACAGGGTCCTTTCTGTTTTCAACATTCCAGGATTCCAGAATCACCATCTCGGACCTCAAATCAAGATGTCACAATAAATGTTGCAAATTAAGAAAATGGAGAATAAAATTTTAATTGTTCTTTTCCTAATTTAGAATTAGGACCATCACATCGTAATGGGACCTATTCCAGTGTCCCACATTAGGTGCCTGGTATACACACACACACACACACACCCAGGGAATGTTAGAGGAGGCAGGAGAAAGAAGGATGGCATAGTGAGGTAGTTTTTATAGAAATCCAAGTCAAGACTTAAATAATTGTCTGTCAAAAACTTAGACTTGTCTCCAAGAACTGCCCTTGACATCATTACCCCTTACATTTATCTAGCACTTTTAAGTGTTCTAAGGGCTTCCAAATCCTCTATATCATTTGGTCCTTACACGCAGTACTGAAGCAGACAGGCTGAAGTAAATATGCACTCTGGGGACCAAAAAAGTGATTATGGTCACAAAGTAATTTTGGAAAAGACAGGATTAAAATGTTGGTCTTTACATGTACAACACTTTAACAATCTTAAATGTCAGCTGCCACCGCCACCACCATCACCACCACCACAACTGCTATGATGTTTTATTTCTAATGGAGCTCAAAAACAGTCCTGGAGCAAGTTGTTATCCTACTCTTTTTTACACTTAATGTGTGTACAACTATTACACAGGTGGATAAAATGATTGCTATTTTTTAGCTGAATAAAAGTAGGGAGCAGTGTAAAGTCATCTTTTGTGGGCTAGCTAGAATCTTGTTGATTATACAAATCCAGTAGCAAATAAGATAGCCAGAATGGCATATTCTTCATCCTATTCCCACATAGTTTTGATTTCTTCTGGTAGTTATCTATATCTTGATATAGAATTGGAATTTTAAAAGAATCAATATGTACAATCTATCTAAATATTGCTTTTAAATGTTTTATATGTCAATGTGACATCGAAGCCATCATGAGTAACCATTTTTGCCAGTGATGATGCTCCAGGTTCAGTGCAGTTTTCGAGTTGAATTTTCAAGGAGGGTCTGGGGCTTATATTTGTGATATGAGGATTTCTCTTCTATTTGTTTGGGGAGGATAATGAGCTTCTGATCTATAATTCTTTTCTCTTTTTTTTTTAAAGTGAGGCAATTGGGGTTAAGTGACTTGCCCAGGGTCACACAGCTAGTAAGTGTTAAGTGTCTGAGGCCGGATTTGAACTCAGGTCCTCCTGACTCCAGGGCTGGTGCTCTATCCACTGTGCCACCTAGTTGCCACTTGATCTATAATTCTTACTACATGATTGTGTTCCTCTGGGTGTTTGGTAGGTGTTAAATTCTTGCAGATGACAGAGATATGCTCACAGCTTCTATCATTTCTTTGTGGTGTCTGCATCAATCAAGAAGTTCAGCCTCCTCAGAGATGACTTTCCTATTATTTCTGGAAGTATTGACCTGAACTTACATCCCTTTCATAAACCGTTATGTTCCCATAAATCCATGTGCCTAGGTCATTTTTTGATGCTTTTCTTTTGGTCAACAAACATTATCAGCTTAATTCCTGTAGATATTATACATAGAGGAACTTTGGGTTGCACTTTTGGATCTCAGCTGTTTCATAGGTTCCATCTGAAGGTAAATCAATATTGATTACATTCAATAAGTCATTTGCATATACCCATTGCCAGCATTTATTATTTCTGTGAAGGCAGAAGCAATTCTTTAAGTTTCCAACCTGTTTATCATGTAATCTGCTAACATCTTTCAATCTTCTTCCTACTTCTCAACAAGAAAGCATCAAATTTACTGTAGCTATGTTTTCATATTATGACTTTCTAGATGGGTAGTTCCTTTACTGCTCCATTCCATTGAGACTGTTATTTTAAAAGTATTAATTGCATCAAATGTGTTCTTCCTTTTGCACTTCGATTTCAGAATGCCAGTAAGTCTCTTGAAATGAAATGGCCCAACTTTATAAAAGCTAACTTTCTGCTAAATGTACTTGCTTAGAGAAAACAAAAGTATTTGTGAATATGAACATCATCCATTTCTTTTAACTGACATCCAAATTCAAACTTAAAGCTTTCAATCTCTATTTTTTCTTTATCACATATTAAGAATTTGACATTTATTGACTCCAAATGACACGTTTTTAATCATAAAAGTATTTTATTATTTTCCAGTTACAGGTAAAGATAGGGTTTTTTTGTTTTGGTTTTTGGTTTTTTTAGTGAGGAAATTGGGGTTAAGTGACTTGCCCAGGGTCACACAGCTAATAAGTGTTAAGTGTCTGAGGCTGGATTTGAACTCAGGCACTCCTGACTCCAGGGCCAGTGCTCTATCCACTGCGCCACCTAGCTGCCCCTAAAGATAGTTTTCAACATTTGTTTTTATAAGATTTTTTGTTACAATTTTTCTCCCTCCCTCCTTTTCCTCTCCCCTCCCCAAGACAGCAAGCAATCTGATATAGGTTCTATATGTACAATCACATTAAACATATTTCTGCATTAGTGATGTTGTGAAAGAAGAATCTGAACAAAAAGGAAAAACCTCAAGAAAACAAAAACAAAAGTAAAAACAATATAGTTCAATCTGCATTCAGAATTCATGGAGGGGGGTGTTTTGTTTTTTTCTGGATGTGGAGAGCATTTTTCATCATGAGTCCTTTGAAACTATCTTGGACCATTGTATTGCTGAAAAGAGTTAAGTCTATCACAGTTGATCATCACACAATGTTTCTGTTACTGTGTACAATGTTATCCTGGTTCTGCTCACTTCACCAAGCATCAGTCCACTTAAGTCTTTTCAAGTTTTTCTGAAATTTTCCTGCTCATCATTTCTTATAGCACAATAGTAGTTCATTATATTCATATACCACAACTTGTTTAACCATTACCCAATTGATGGGCATCCCCTCAATTTCCAATTCTTTGCCACCACAAAGAGAGCTACTATAAACATTTTTGTACATGTGGGTCCTTTTCCCTCTTTTATTATATCTTTGGGATACAGGCCTAGTAGTGGTATTCCTGAGTCAAAGGGTATGCACAGTCCCATAGCCCTTTGGGCATAGTTCCAAATTGCTCTCCAGAATGGTTGGATCAGTTCACAACTCCACCAACAATATGTTAGTGTTCTAATTTTTCCACAGCTTCTCCAACATTTATTATTTCCCTTTTTTGTCATATTAGCCAATCTGATAGGTGTGAGGTGGTACCTCAGAGTTGTTTTAATTTGCATTTCTCTAATCAAGTGATTTAGAGCATTTTTTCATATGGCAATAGATAGATAGCTTTGATTTCTTCATCTGAAAACTGCCTGTTCATATCCTTTGGCCATTTCTCAATTGGGGAATGACTTGCATTCTTATAAATTTTATTTAGTTCCCTATATATTATATAAATGATACCTTTATCAGAAACACTGGCTATAAAAATTGTTTCCCAGATTTCTGCTTGCCTACTATTTTTGGCTGCATTGCTTCTGTTTGAACAAAAACTTTTTAATTTAATGTAATACAAATCATCCATTTTGCATTTCATAATATTCTCTATCTCTTGTTTGGTCATAAATTTTTCTCCTCTCCATACATCTGAGAGGTAAACTATTCCTTTCTCTTCTAATTTACCTATGGTATCACCCTTTATATCTAAATCATGTACCCATTTTGACCTTATTTTGTTATATGGTGTAAGATGTTGATCTATGCCTAGTTTTTGCCATACTATCTTCTAGTTTTCCCAGCAGTTTTTGTCAAATACTGAGTTCTTATCCCAGATGCTGGAGTCCTTGGGTTTATCAAACTGTAGATTACTATAGTCATTTACTACTGTGTCTCCTGTGCCTAACCTATTCCATTGATCTACCACTCCATTTCTTATCCAGGAACAAATATTTTTGGTGACTGCTACTTGATAGTATAGCTTCAGATTTGGTACGGCTAGCTCACCTTCCTATGCATTTTTTCATTAGTTCCCCCAAATGACACATTGACATCGTTGGAGAACATTTCTGTGAGACAAAACTGTTTAATGTGCTTTTCAAGGAGCCATTTAACTTGATGTCATCCATGCATATAAAGGAATTAATATGATGGTTTGGTGTGATTCCTGTCTTGACCTGGACACCATACTCAGTTTTACTCAGGGGAGATAATAATGGATTCAGGACTAGGCACAATTACAAAGGACTCAGTCTCCCTGAAAAATACCACATTTTATATCATTTGTTCTTAACACTATAATGTTAGCAACACGTTTTAAATTGAAAACCGTTTTCATGTTGCATGTGGCATGCTCTAGTGCTCTTACTATATAATATTTGAATGTACTTAACATATAATAATATAATCAATAAAATATAAATGAGCCATGAGTACAGAAGCAAGTCAGAAGTTTTGTGGTAGTAAATAAAAGTAGTATAAATGACAAACAACAACAACAAATGTTATGTTGCTTGTGGGCAGCTTGTCAAATAATTATCAAATTAATAACAAGTTTCTCCTTATATCCCTAGAACTTTTGGCACACTGTTTTTGCTCCCCTTCCAATTTCTTGTTTTCTTATATATGTTTAAACATTTTTATATAATATCAAATGTGAATGTTTTATATAAAGTTCATGAACATGTAATTGACCTAGCTTGAAGGGGTCACTGGTAATCTCATCCTTTGATAATATATTGTGAGCTCCTTGAAGGCAGGGACTATCTTTTGTCTCTTTTTGTATCCTCAATGCTTATCACAGTGCCTGACACATAGTAAGCACTTAATAAATGTTTATTGATTGATTGGTTGATTGATAGGTATGGGATGACTTTCTGTTTAGGGGGTGAAATCAGGCTTATGTTTGAGTAATTCATGTACCACTGTAAAGCATCTGAAACAAAAATTATCAATCTTATCTAGGCCAGCTCTTTTCCAGTTTTGCAGAAAAGATAGTATTTCTGGGGCAGCTAGGTGGCTCAGTGAGGGGCAGCTAGGTCACACAGTGCATAAAGCACTGGCCCTGGATTCAGGAGGACCTGAGTTCAAATCCATCCTCAGACACTTGACACTTACCAGCTGTGTGACCCTGTGCAAGTCACTTAACCCTCATTGCCCCACAAAAATAAACAAATAAATAAAATATCCTAAAATAAAAATAAGAAAAGCTAGTATTTCAATCACTCTTCTTGACAGAACCATTTTTTAAAATTCCTGATGCTTTTGTGTTTGATCCAAATTGTGCTTTTGCTGTGATGTATTTCTTGTAACTGTATAAACTAGTGTTTGCCAAACTTTTTATGAACATTCCTATCACTAAATAGTTTTTGAGCATACATCCCCAATAAGAATATAATTAATTATTGGTAAATTATAAAATATTACACTAAGAATTATAGATATAGATATAGATTATAACCTTACATGAAAACAGATTTTATTTTAAATGAGCTAAAGACAAAATAACATTTTGTCTTTGAGGCAGTAGAAAGTCATTGGATTTTATTGAGCAGATAAATAACATGATCAGATCTTCACTTTAAAAGGAATATCAATTAAATAGATATGAGGAGAATGGATTGGAAAGGGGAGAGATGAGGCAAGGAGACCAACTGGGAAGCTATTGCAGTAGTCCAGGTGAAAGATATTAAGTGCCTTAACAAGGGGAGTGGTGGTAAAAATGACAAAAAATTGCAACTGATTAGATATGAGAGGTGTGAGAAAGTTAATAGGGTGTAAGTTCCCCTTATGTAGGCTCTTTGGAAGCATCCTTGGTACAAATACAGATGGAGATGATTTTGTACTTCATACTGTTTCCACATAATTTTGATCTCTTCTGCTAGACATTTATACTTCAAAGGGATTTTTTTGTTGTTTTAGATAGATTAGAGATTCTGAGGCTTCTACGTGGATACATTAATTTAAAATGCTGTTCTTAAATTTTTATGGATGGATCAATTTGGGTGATTAAGTCTGGTCAATGGTAACATCCCCACTCTAGTACATTTTATTTGTTGAGTCTTCAAATTCATTTGTCGCCACTTTTTAGTATTGCTCCATGAGGTGATATCTTGCTGCAAAAGTATTTCCATAGTTTTTTGACATGTTTGTAAAGTTCTCTGAGAATAGTTATTAAGTCCTTTTCCTCCTTTTTGGGGAGGAAGTGCTTATCTTTCTATAGCTTTCATAAGGTAATAGGTTCTGTATGTAACTAATAGATTTGGGGGGGGGTTAGGTTTCTTTCTATAAATCAGTTATAGCACATTTTACAATTCTAAAAGTATAGATTAAGATTAGTATTGTAAAGTGAAGTGAGCATAACCAAGAGAACATTTTATACAGTAACAGCAATATTGTATGATAATCAACTGTGAATGACTTAGCTATGACAATTCCTAAGTACTTATGATGAAAAATGTTATCGGTCTCCAGAGAAAGTCTGAATGCAGATCGAAACATTCCTTTTTGGCTTTCTTCCTTTTTATTTTTTCTTTCTTTTTTTTGGTCTGTGTTTTCTTTTGTAACATGACTAATATAAAAATATGTTGTGTATGAGTACACATGTATCATTTATATCAAACTGTTTGCCTTCTCAAGGCAGGGTAGAGATGAAGAGAGGGAGATAATTTGGAACTCAAAAATTTTTTAAAATGAATGTTAAATTTTTACATGTAATTGAGAAAACAAAATAAGAGTACAGCTAAAAAATTAGTATTGCATAGGCATTCATTGCTTACAAGTGTTTTTCTCATTAAACGTTGATGATGATAGTGGAGTTTATTATTTTGCCATAACTGCCTCCCTATAAATGTATAGACAGGATTGACATTGTATGACTCAGAAGGAGGCAGAATAGACATTTCTGGCCTCTTCTCCCCCACTTTTCTCCAAGGGAGACTTCAATTCCTTCCAGGAGGGGAAGCAGGAAGTTGGGTCTAGAGGCTACCACTATGCCTTCCTAGGAGAAAGGGAGTACTAGGCTAGAATTACATCTATCTGATCCTTTAAATTTTATTAGTCTAGGGGATATGACCAGGTTCATGCTAACTTCTGATTTCTATGTCATTATTATTGGGGAAGGAGAGTGGGAACCCAAGCTCTATATCCTAGGCTTGACCCCTTTCTTACCAAATACCAGTTCCACAATGAACCCCTGTAGTGAAGAGCAAAGAAAGTAATTTCTTCAAATCATAGAAAAACAACAAAAATCAAAGAAGGTATACATGGGAAGATATATACCAAATAATACTGAGTGAAGAAGCTCTCCCACTGAGTGAGAGAGAATTCAGCTCAACAGAGGAAGAGAGAGAGAGAGAGAGAGAGAGAGAGAGAGAGAGAGAGAGAGAGAGAGAGAGAGAGAGAGAGAGAAAGAGAGCTAGTTCCAGATCTCACCCAAGGGAGAGTACCCTGTAGTCTCTAGTGTAGCAAACTGTAGATAGGAACATTATTGAAACTGTCTTCTTCTCTCATGTCTTTCCAGTATTTTCCTTTAGCAATCCAAAGTGATACTGACCTCTTCCATCTTCTTTCTTGAAGCTGGAAATCAGAAATGCCTAAAGAAAGTCACTGACTGAAGAGTCTCAAAGAAGAGCAGACAAGAACTAAAGTTCTCTTACTCTCCTCTTACTCTCCCCAACTCCCTCCCTACCCTCGCATCCTTCTCCACCAATAAGGAGAGATTTCCATACCAATGGGCTTTGGGACAAGGGTTACATAATAATAACTGACAAGCCAACTGACTTAGATGGAGAAGATTTTAGAAATGAATGACTAGAAATCTGCGACAATGTCTTTCAGGATAAATGAGTAAAAGTCCCTCCAAACATGATGATTGTTCCTGTGTTTCTTCAAATACTGTGGCCTTGGCTACCAGAAGTTCCATCACTCAGCTGAATCTCCCACTAAGCCCACTCTGCCAAGAGGCATGTTACTCAGCTACATTTTGCTCACAAAAATAAATATTTTAAGTCAGAACAGATGCTGTCGTCCTGGCCTCATGCCCTGTTGCTTTCAACATGGTACCAAGCCCCCTATGGCTTCTAGAGTTGAGACAGCACAGAAAGAGGCCCCCTAAGGGAGTGGGGGTCATCCTTTCTGGGGCCTTGGCTGGAGAGGACTCAGGCCAGAGAGCTGCAAAAAGATCCTAGAAGAGGTGAAGGTAGGATAAGGGAAGGGGTAAGAGGCTTTGTATAGCTGTAGAAAAACAAAGCTTGATAACATGAATCCTCCTGGGAAATCTGTAGCTACTGGTGGGGGGAGGCAGGAGGAGGCAAGGAAGAGACCCTCCGCTGATGCTGCTATGGTGGTCAGGGTGACAAGGCACTCCCATGCTAAAAGAGGAGGTGTTAGAAAAGAAAGAGAAGGCAAGAAGGAAGGATCAAAGTCACAAATGATTGCCAACATAAAAATAATAGGTCACACTTATAAAGAATACTACCTTAAAGGGACATTGCATCAGGCAGATTCCATTATTATTCCTACTCTGAGGCTCAGGACAACCTTTACCATAAAGTTCCGTTACTATCACCATTTTACAGATGAGAAAACTAGAGATCAGAGAAGGTAAGCCACTTGTTCAGGGTACATAGCTAATAAGTATCTGAGGCAAAATTCAGCCCAGGTCTTCCTGGCTCCAGAGTTAATTTGCTATTCACTATGTCATTCTCCCTCCCTAACGTAGTTTAATGTTCCTCCCCAATATCCTGATACACAATACTACAGGGGTCCAGGACTCATTCTTGCATTTATTACAGTGTTGTTCAATTATGTTTCAGCTGTGTCCAACTCTCTGTGACCCCATTTGGAGTTTTCTTGGCAAAGACACTGGAGTGGTTTGCCATTTCCTTCTCCAGCTCATTTTTTACAGATGAGGAAACTGAGGCAAACAGGGGGTGAGTGTTACCCATAGTCACACAACTATTAAATGTCTGAGGCTGGATTTGAACTTGGGAAGCTGAGTCTTCCTGACCCCAGGCCAGGTGCTCTGTGTACTCTATGGCCACACCAACCCGTCCACAGTGACACATAGTAACTACTTAGTAAAGCTTGTTGATTGGCTGCTTGACTGACACACAACATGTACTTGACACTTAGTAAATACAAGAGGGAGCCCAGAAAAGCCTCATGTAGCAAGTGGCATCTGAATTGGGCTTTGAGAGAAGCTGTAAGGAAGGAGTGTATTTCACACTTTGGGGACCACATTGGTCTTTCAAGGTCTCATGAGCTTTTCAACCTGTCTGAAGAGAAGTACAGGGGCACTGGAGGGAGCATTGGTGAGGAAGGAAATAAGGACCATATTGAAGTGGGGATTAGAGGGTGGTAGGAGGTAAGAGGAAAGAGGGGAACCCATATTTGATGGAGACCTTTCCTCAAAGGTCACCTCCTTCAATCCAGGAAGCATCATTCCGGGGTATTGTTCCTCATTATCAGAGCTAACTATGTTCTAGCCAAGGTTCAGCTTATTCCTAAATTTATGTCTCTGTGTGTGACCACTACAATGTACGTTTTGTCTTTCTTCCCCTGAAAACTTAATCTGGTGACACAAATGACCTGGCTTGGACTCTCTCTTTCATGTCTATTCCCTACTCCAACTGGTACCCGCTGGCAGATTTTTCTTAAACTCTAAAATGAGGGGCTAACCTTCTCTTCTTTTTCTTTTTCTTCTCCACTACCTATAATCTTGATTTGACTCACACAAAAGTGACACAGTGGGAAATCCACTCAAGAAGACTTTGACAATGAACAATGGAAACCTACCTCCACAGAAGCCGGCATGTAGCGTTTTATAGTGGGGAAAATAGATTCAGGTTTAAAGATGCCGTGTATGTTAACCGATTAGTCTTAGTTTTATGTATCTGGTCAAAGAGGCTGCTGTGGAATCACACCTATGAGGGAGAAGAGGAGGAAGATGGGAGAAAGAAGGTGGGGGAGAGGAGGGAGGAAAAACCCCAAGCACTCTGACCAAGATCTATTGGTGATAATCATCTCAAAGAACTGAAGGATTTGGAAATAACAACAATAATAAAGAGGAAGAAAAAAAAAGAGTTGAGGGAAGATTGTTCGGGGAGTGCTGTGTGTGTCAGCTTTGTGCAATCACAATGGCCCCAGAGCAGGGCATTCGCCAGAGTCATTCGGGAAAACTGAACAGACTCCCACAGAAAGGACTTTGCTCATTCAGACAGGAGGCTTTTCTTCTTAGATAATACCCGAATAGGCTCCCCTAGGATCAACCAGGGGCCTATGGGAGTCTTGGGCTAGGGGTGGGGGAAACTGAAAGGAACTATTCCCTTTAGCCTGACTCTTACTGACTGTCCAGGCCTATTGGGCCCTAGGGAAGTTTCATACCTGAATGGAGCCTAAGCTTTGACCCCTTACCCCTCCCATTCTTCGGGAGGGATCTAACTCAGTGGGAAAAGGCTATACTTTACATGACCCTACTGGTCTCCATGCAGGGGATGGTTTCCCTGAGTTTCTTCCCTGTCAGCTGCCTTCCCTTCAATCTCCAATCTATTTGGTGTGAAGCCAGCAAGCCCCCAGTAGAAAGCAGAACACTCTGCCTCTCCAGGGGGTTCTGGGAGGATTTGCTCTTTCATATTTGCCCATTCTGTATGAAAGGCTCTCTCCTTGACCCTATCTCATTAAGTTTCCAAATGGGACGAAGAGAGTTTGGCCAGAAACAAACCAAAGGAAGGTAAAAAGGAAACAGTTTTGAAATGGCCACTCACAGTGTGACCCGGGACAAGCAGCAATTTATGGTGGACATTTAGGAAAACTTTACAGCAGTAATCCTCCAGCACTAGGAAAGAGGACTGCATATGAAATTTATGTACAAGGTTACTTCTGATTGACTAGTGAGCTGTCTTTAATCAATCAATCAATCAATCACTAATCAATCATTTATTCATTCATTATCTTCTATGTGCCAGGCACTGTGCTAAGCACCAGAGATACAAAAAACCAGCAAAAGACAGTGCCTGACCTCCAGGAGCATATAGGCTAATAAGGGAAACAATATGTAAAATAATACAACAGAGCAAGCTATATATAGGTTTTTGTGGTTGTGATTGAGTTGTTTTTCAGTCATGTCTGACTCTTTATGACCCCATTTGGGGTTTTCTTGGCAGAGATATTAGAATGGTTTGCCATTTCCATTTCCAAGCCATTTTACAGATGAGTAAATTGAGTCAAACAGGGTGAAGTAAGTAACCCAGGGTCACATAGCTAGTAAGTGTCTGAGGCCAGATCTGAATTCATCTCCTCCTGACTCCAGGCCAGGCACTTTATCCACCACACCATCTAGATACCCCTACCTGGCATACAGTAGGCACTATATAAATACTATTAAAATCTATTTCCCCCTTCCCAGGAGCTTTGATCAGCACATATCGGGTCAAGTTAAAAATTCTATCTGGGAAATGCAAATTAAAACAACTCTGAGGTACCATCTGACAACTATCAGATTGGCTAACAAGGCAAAAAAGGAAAATAAATAAATATTGGAGAAGCTGTGGAAAAATTGGAACACTAATGCATTGTTGGTGGAGTTGTGAACTGATCCAGTCATTCTGGAGAGCAATTTGGAATTATGCCTAAAGGGCTATGGGACTGTGCATACCCTTTGACCCAGTAATACCACTATTAGGTCTTTTTTCCCAAAGAGATCATAAAAAAAGGAAAAGGACCCCCATGTACAAAAATATTTATAGCTGCTCTTTTTGTGGTGACAAGGAATTGTAAATTGAGGGGACGCCCATCAATTGTGGAATGGCTGAACAAGGTGTGGTATATGAATGTAATGCAATACTATTGTGCTGTAAGAAACAATGAGCACGCAGATTTCAGAGAAACCTGGAAGGACTTACATGAACTGATGCTGAGTGAGATGAGCAGAACCAGGAGAAGAACATTGTGCACAGTATCAACAACACTGTGTGTTGATCAACTGTGATAGACTTGACTCTTCTCAGCAATACAATGGTCCAAGATAGTTCCCAAGGATTCATGATGGAAAATGCTCTCCAAATCCAGAGAAAAGAGCTGTGGAATCTGGATGCAGATTGAACCACGCTATTTCTATTTTTTTCTTTTCTGAGATTTTTCTTTTTGCTCTGATTCTTCTTTCACAGCATGACTAATGCAGAAATGTGTTCAATGAGATTGTATATATATAACCTATATCAGCTGGCTTGCTGTGTTGGAGAGGGGGGAGGGAGGGGAGGGAAGGAGAAAAATGTGAAACTAGAAATCTTATAAAAACAAATGTTGAAAACTATCTCTACATGTAACTGTAAAATAATAAAATACTTTTATGAAAAAAAATTCTATCTGGGATTCAGCTTACCCATATATAAGATGAGGTGAATGAAGAGAAAAATTATAAAAGGGAGGACTCTGGAAATAAAAGTTGTGAGAGTATAAGATGGCAGCATTGTTTCCTTTGAAAGACTGAAAGATTCTAAAGAAAGCACACACACACACATGCTATAAGACATATATTGAAAAAAATGTTGCTAAGCCCATATAGACAACCAATGCCTCTGAATTATCTTTTGACAAGTCACCTGAGATGCCAGTTGGAGGGATGGTGATATTAAGGGCAAGATCACCTAAAGATTCAGGGAAATCAGTTCTCCTTGCCACCAGTTCACTTGCCACCTTATTCATCCTATTTCCCATAGAACTCCCTGAATCCTATAACACAATTGCCAATTGGTTCCCATCAAACCAATTCACAATAGTAGGTTGACTATGTCCATATGAAGCTGATAGAATATAAACACCTTGAAAGCACAGGGATAGGGATAGAGATAGAGACTGGACCTGAGGTTTCATTGGTTTAAATGTTTCCAGGGTAGGCTTAGAGACTTCCGGGGTGGAGCCAAGATGGCGGAGGAAAGGCAGTGAGCTCCTGAACTCATGACACGATCACTCCAAAAAACATCCAAATAACGCCATAGGAAAATGCCCGGAGCAGCAAAATTCACAGAAGAATGTGCTGAAATCATCTCTAACCAAGACGGCTTGGAAGGTCAGAAGGAAGAGCTGCTGTGCTAATACAGGAGTTGAACCCAACCCCACAGTCACCCTGACACAGATCCAGTCCTCAGGAAGTCCTCACTAGAGAAGGAGACCCCCAGAGCCTCTGATCAGCTGAAGGCACCAGTGTCGTCTGGAACTAAGCTCACAGTCTGGGTGAGTGGGCTGAGCCCTGGGCAGGGGGGAGACTACAGGGGGTCTATGCTGGGTGCTAAGGCAGAACTTGGATTTTACACCCCCGCTGAGAACCAGGAGGTAGGCTTGAGTAGCAGTGGCCCAGGTGGGGGAGGGGCACAGGCTCCTTGGAGCTAACAACCACAACACACAAAGCTGGTTGATTGGCAAGTTGGTCTGGGGTCATCTAAGACCAGGAAACAGGCCAGGCGAGGGAAGAACCCGATTCTCCTTAAATCATACCACCTGGGACTTCTTAAGCTTGGGATACTGCAGCCTGGAAACAGTGCCCCACTTTAAGGAGCTAAAAGTCAAGTAAAAGAAAGGCAAGATGAGCATACAGAGAAAGATGAGGACCATAGAAAGTTTCTTTAGTGACAAGGAAGATTGAGGTGTACCATCAGAGGAAGATGTCAACATTAGGGCCCCTATATCTAAAGCTTCCAAGAAAAATATGAATTGGTCTCAGGCCATAGAGGTGCTCAAAAAGGACTTTGAAGATAAAGTTAGAGAGGTAGAGGAAAAAATGGAAATAGAAATGTGGGAGATGCAGGAAAGACATGAGAAAAATGTCAACAGCTTGAAAAGTCAGATTGGTCAAATGGAAAAGGAGGTACAAAAGCTCTCTGATGAAAATAATTGCATAAGAATTAGGACTGAACAAATGGAAGCCAGTGACTTTATAAATGTTTCCAGGGTGAGGAAATTGAATCTATCTGTTCAGCAATTTATAGTCTTAGAGAGTTCCCTGGGTTGCCCCAGGGTCAAATAGTCAGGTTTTGTCAGCAGCATGACCCAGCTCTACCCATGCCTGAAGCCAGCTCTGTATTCACTATGACATGTTTCTTCTCTTACAAGCAGGGACTGTTTTATTTTTCTTTCTGTACCTCACCCTCCCCGCCCCCCAAGCTTGCATCATAGAACCAGGCACATCATAGTTACATAATAAATATTTGATTGATTGACTGAGTCCAAAAAAGTTTTCAGGGAAAAAGGATTTAGTCCTGGGCCAAAGAGTGGAATACACCAAATTTGTCTTTGTTACCCTCTCACCTTTCCCAGATGAACTCCTCTCTGCATGTCCTATCTGGGAAGAGAACCTGTCCCTCACTCATGATTAACCCTTCCCAGATGAAGCCAGCCTAAGGCTGGGGAGGGATGTTACATTAAAAAGGGAGGGATAGGAGTTATAGATGGTCTTGGCTAGGCAGAGGCAAAGATACGTCAATATGAAACCATGGGTCAAAAGCACTAGAGATGACCAAATGTCTGTAATAATGGTGTTTTTCTTCTGTTATCTCCAATTGCTTCCATCTTCTCTGCCTGCCTTTAAAAAAATTTCAAGTCACCAGTTGTCTGTGCATAGGTATCAGCCTCTTTATAAAGTTCTCTCTTTTTATTTTTGATGACAGTTATTTGTATGACATCAGAATTTCATCCTCAATGAAATATGTCTTTCTACCCTCGGCAGAGGCAAGGGGCTACTTGGATAGAATAATGTATGCATTGTCAGAGGCAATTGCTGCCCTGGGTATACTCATTTAGGCACTTTTCTTTTTTATACGGGAGAGCTCAGTTCTGGATGTAGCAGTGTTTCTCAAACTGACTGGTACATTAAAAACAAACGTCATCAAAATAAAACTTACTTCAAATTTTTTTTAAAATGTTATTCTTGAGACCTTTCTTTGCCTCTTGACTTGTTTCTATAGAACATAAATCCATGGAATAATGACTATGTTTTCCCTAAAAATTTAAACCTGTGATGCATGTCAGACCATATCTAGTGTCCCTCTCCTTTTGTATCATGAATTCTAAGGTAAAATGGCCACTTCTTTCCATGGTTCCCTCCTTTCTTTTTTTTAGCAGCAAATTCCATCCTTATTGGTTAGAGCAAGTCCAGAAGAACAGTTGCTCTTTGTCATTTTCTCTACCTTCTGAAGAATGAGATGATTGTTAAGGCCCATCATGTATTTGTCAGCTGCTCTGCTCCTGATAAAAAGGAAATTCCAGTGGATATACAGATAGATGAAGTATCTCCTCATTATTGTATCATGTTCCTGTTTTTGTAATATTTTCCCCACTTCCTATCTCATTCCTCCCTTCCAAATAGTCTGTCAGGTCATACACTCCCATGATAATATTGTTTCTGCTTCTTCTTCCATTGATCCTCAAAGCATCTCTAAATAAGGCCCCTCCCAGATCTATTAGTCTGTGATTCTATGACTCTAAACTAGACAGCCAAACCAGAGAGAACCACAGCAAGGCAACTTTCAACTCAACCAATGAAAGCTCTTCCTATTAGAGCTGTCCAGAAACAGAGGAGGTTGTCTCAAGAGGGGGTGCTGTGCTCATCACTAAAGATGTTCAAATAGAGGCTGGATGACCATTTTTGGACATGTGGTAAGTGAGATTTATGCATCATGTTCCATCGGCCCTTTCCAACTAAGAGATGATGTGATTTGAGTACTATGAATGAATGAATGAAAGGACTCGTTGAGAGAACAATCTGGATTTGTGAAAGATCCTAAAAGTCTTCACTTCTTAGTTATACTCATCATTTGCTAGCTCTACAGCAACACAATTAACTGTATAAAAAACATACATGTCTCATTAAAAGGCACATACCACATCTTCAATTCAACAACTTGGCATCTGCCATATTCCAGACACTGTTCCCTCTTTTTCTTGTATGGATATAACACCTATTTCAGTGTTTGTGGTTGTATGGGGTGGGAAGAGAACAGTGAGTACTTAATAGATATTGGTTGAGCTGAATTGCCCCCCCACACACACACACACTTCCTGTTAGAAGTAAAGATGGGAACACTAGAGACTGGGCTCTCCAGATAGTGTGGCCAGGACTGGGGCATTCTCGGGACATTCCCAGGCAGCTTCTGTGGAGGGTGGCCCCCTGCTAAAGGCAGCATGGCCAACATCCCATACATTTCCTGAATAGTGCCAGCCTACTGTCAGCACTTCCAGACCCTAATCAGGGTACCCATTCCCATTTGCCATCAAGGTAGGGCTTCATAAAGACAACTTAACAGGCAACATAATCAACAGCTATCGGAAAAGTCAACCAAACTGCAAAGACAAGAGTCTAGGTGATATGCACCAGGAGGAGAAAAATACTTGAAATTCCTGTTAGAGAACAATGCAGAATTTGAAAGCAGGAAACTAAACAATTTCAGCTTCTCAGAGGCACTGGTATGGATTTAAAAGCTGACACCTTTCCTCAAAGGCACCATCAACACTTTTATCAGGGATGGGCACAGGAGATAGGCATCCAAAGATGATTAATTCCAATTTTCTTTTAGGTCATTCCCTGCCTCTGTGCTTCTAGCTCTGACTACTTGATAATAAAGAAGGCCACTGGGCATGGCATAGCCACAGGGGTGCTTTGAGGGTACCTCATAAAGTTCTTGAAAGTTGGCTCAAAAGCAAGGTCTCTGAGATTTGGACTTATTGTAGAAAGATAACTTTTCAGGTAATGGAGAATGGGAGTCTGGTTCTAACTGGAGTAGTGAGGAGTTGAGGGTATTAGTATCCGTTCTTCCTTCAGTACACCTCCCATCCCTTCTCTGGTGAATCCCTGAAAAAGTACAATGTAAAACACAAACTTTGGATTGGGACACAGGCAAAGAAAGGAAGATACACGGGAATCAAGAAGACCTGAAACTTTGGTTACCCCAATTCCTTTGTCCAGAAACACTATCAGCCTCAAGAAAATGGATAGAGCTGTGAAAAGAGGCACTATCTACTTTGTCCCCTGGCTTAATGGGATGGTATAAATCCCCTGTCCTCCCTCCCTCTCCTATCCCAACATACACATGTGTGTGTATGCATGCATGCGCGCACACACACACAGAGACGTGAATTGAAAGCCCGGCTCTGTGTGTCTGCAATTTATATGGTGGATTGTGATCTCATTGGCTCCTCCTGTTGATTTTCCTGGGGAACTTTGAAAGAAGTCAATTCCATAACGTGCCTGACTGTCTATGTTAACCAACACATCAGTCTTCCAAACTAGGCTTGACTCACAAGCAGAGATACTACAAACTGTAATCCTGTTGTTTTCTGAGGAACAGAACACTTAAATAAAAAAAATAGGAGCACCTTATATTTATTTGTTAAAATAAGAGGAGAAGAGGCTTGAACAAGGTAATTACACCTGAGTAGGGACAAATCACTTGGAAAACACAAATATGTTTTCAGGGACGTTCCACAGCTAACGATGCTAAAGTGTTTTCCTTTCAAACACAAGCAAGAGAATCCAGGGGATGAAACAAACTTCGCTTATTTTAGTTTCTACTCAATTACCTGTTAATGGAAAAAATCTGGCACCAGCAATAATGAGGCAGGAATGAGATCACTGTTCTTGAGGCCTGGCTTGTCAGAGGAGCCTGTAACAAGAAGTGTATTTATCTGCCTTTCTATAACCCTTTTCAAACACTCTGTCAGGGAGCCCACACTGAATAGCCAGAGAGGAGGAACTTGGAACCTGCTCCAGGCCTCTGAGGCCCTCTGGGAAAAGGAAAATTATTGTTGGCAAGCCTGCCTGGCTCCAGAAATTGATCCAGTGCCCCCCACTTGTCCATGCAGCAGCAGACAGAGCTAAGAATTTTGTTATAATTAAATAACAGAGTGCTGATTGGTTGCTGGAGGTGGTCTTGAAATCGGTGTTTAAGGCAGAGGAGAACAACAGTTACCATTCATAGGAGAAGCCCAGAGTCTTAAAAATCCATCTGTTTCATTCCCAAATTTAGGCCAAAAAAATGCTCACTCGCTGTCTTTAAAAATACCACCTGCTTTGCGATATTGTATAATGTACTATTATATAAGGTAGAGTGAGGGAGGACAGGACAGAAGAGGAGGGAGATTAAAGGTAGAATGGGTGCCTAAGGAAAACAACCAAGAGTGTTTGAAAGGGAAGAGAGGAATACTGTCCGTCTGTTTCCAATACTTTTGCCCCTCCAATCTGTGGTGTCTGACACCACTGAACCCAAGAGCATGTTACTTGGATGAATCTCTCAAGTGGACTGGTGAGACAATTCCTTTTGACTAGGCTGTCTTTCCCTTCACCACTGGGGAATAGGGATTTCTCCAAAGGCCATACCATAGCCCCTGGCATTTATATGTCTATATAGTTCTGTAGCTCCTTCCTAGTGATATGTCTTCTTTTGTGCCTGAAAAGGCTTCTGCTAACCCAGACCATCAATATTTTCTCTACCAGTTCTCTGATCTAACCAGTCACAGATCCAGCTTCAATACATTGGGACCCCCTCTGTAGGTGTTTCAGCTATAATCCATCCACACCCACTCATGAGTCAAATCTTGGCTCCCCACTGTGTTCAGATAACCACAGACACTCCACCTCACTCCCCAATCACTAGCAGAGCAGCCCCATTTAAAGAAGAAAGAAATTTCCAGTCTCTTTTTGCTCTGACTTTCCTAAATCTTAGAGAAACCTTGTTTGGGTGGGGGAGTGGTGATAGAAGTTTCCTCAGCCAACCTTTGGGATTCTCATTTCATAGTTAAGGTCATTATAAGCACAAGCCAAGACCCATTGATGCATTACACTTGGCTCTCCATATCCTGATACCTACACAAATATTTGGAACAGATCTAGAAATTGGTGTAAGTTGCCAGTTCCCTCTTTTAGAGTGTGATACAACAAAAAGGGTCTTAGATTAGGGGTCAGAGTCCCCACACTCTCATCCTTCTACTTCCTCTAATGACTCAACTCTAAGAAGTCCTCTCTACCCTGAAAAGCTAATGTTCTAGAATTCCAAGTGCAAGGGTCACTTTGGCCAAGAAAACGGGTCAGTCTTTCATAGCCCTTCCAACCTGAGGAAGTTGAGCTTCAGGTTGATTCTTTCCTCAGAAAGTATTTTCATACAATTCCCATTTGTAAGGACTTCAAACGTTACCTAATCCAAACAATATCTGAACAAGATATTCCCTCTATAAACATACCTAATATGGGGTCACCCAGCTTTTGCTTGAAAAGCTCTAATAAGGGAGAATTCACTAAATCCTGAGCCAATCCATTTCGACATTTGGATAGCTCTTGTCATTAAAAGAGGGTTTTTTTGTTTTGTTTTGTTGTTTGTTACTGCCTAGAGAGGAGCTAAAAACTATTAATCTGCAATGTTTACCCATACCCCTACTTCTACTTGGTATAGCTGAGCATAAGTTAATTCCTACTCTAGGTAACAGGACTTTCCAATACTTGAATGAAGCTGTCATGTCCACTTCTCCCCTCCCCCAATTCGTCTCTTCTCCAGCTAAATATCCCAATTTCTTCCATCTATTTTCTTATAAAGAATCCCTTCCCTTCTCAGTTGCCATCTGGAAGCTTACTCTCAATCTATCAATAATAGCTTTCCTAAAAGATGGTTCTCATAATGTAATACAGTAGTCCAACATGTGGCTTGACTAGAGCAGAGTATAGTGGAGTTTATCAAGCTCCCTAGAGCAGGACACTCTAAAGCATTGCCTAAGCTCACCATTAGCTTTTTGAGCTGCTACTTCCCCCTATTGTACCGTATTGTACCATTAAATTCTCATAAACATTTTTTAGGACAACTTCTATATATCTTGCCTACATCATTTTGTACTAGTGAAGGTGACCTTGTTAAACTTTTGTGTAAAACTTTCTCTTACTTAAAAGGGGAGATGGGGAGCATATAGATATATTATTCCACTGCTTAAGGGAAGCAGTGCCCAATGAGGAAAATCCTTCTTACCAGTACAGGTCCCAGTACCTGCACTGATACTTATAGACTTAGACAATTACCTGGAGCCCTGGGAGGTTAAGTGATTTGCCCAGGGTCACAAAGCTAGTAGATATTAGATGGGAGACTTGAAACCTAGGTTCTTTCTGATGATGCCAGCTCTCTTACCCATGGAAGACCAGCTCTATCCATCACACACCATCCTACCTCTCAAAACTTTACATTTATCCTATTAAATTTCATCTCTTTGCATTTGGCCCAATGGTTCCAGCCTGTCAAAGATGTTGGGATCCTGGACTTTTTCACCCAGGGTGTTGGCTCTCCCTCCCAGGCTTCATGTCATGGGCAAATGTGACAAACAAGCCATCTATTTCTTCATCCAAACCATCATAGAACAATAAACAACCCATGGCCAAGCATGGTTTCCCCAGGTCACTCCACCAGAGAATATGCTTCCAAATTTACATTGAATTATTAATGACTACTCTTGAATTCTCTCAAGCCCACACCTCTTCATCTTGCCTACAAGAATAGCATGACTGCCTTTGTCAAATACTTTGTTATTCTGTCCTTGAATGTCCCCAGGGTCTGGAACACCTCTGTGGTTTCTTTATCAGAGGAGCAGGCAATAACATTGACAACATCTCACATTTATACAGCATTTTAGAGTTGGTAAAATTTTTTTACATCCACTATAACATTTGATCCTATAACAATCGGTGCGAAGTAGATTCTATGATTATCTCTATTTTGCAAATGAGAAAATTGAAACTGGAAGAGGTTAAGAGATTTGCTAAAGGCAAGTACCTCCAATACCTGAGGCAACATTTGAACCCAGGTCTTCTGAATTCCACTATAGCTCTCTATCCATGGGCGATACATGGGGTAGCTGGCAGCTAAGATGGGGGAGGGGGGAAGAGGGGGCAGGGAGGCAGAACATAGACAAACATTTCTCCCAGTCTGGTATTCTGCCTTCAGCCAGAGACAATCTAGAAAAAGTTTCACAAGTGGCTAGGTGGTAACGTCATTGGTTAAAAATTACAGTCAGGATGGGTCTGAATTTCTAATGAGGCTACTATAGGCCTGAAGCATGTGAACTCTGGAGCAATTTCTTCATTTTTGCCAAAGAGCAATGTGGCATATTTACTACCGCCACCACCAAAAGAATCGAGCTATTTTAAAGAAAACATTCTTTCACAACTGTTTTATAGGAGTGGGTCTACACTCTTTATATTCACTTTGAATTGCTTTTTCCTCACTTTATAATCTAATAAGATGAAAATTACTCCAAAGGTTTTATTCTAAATAGAATAAACAAATGCAACCGAAAAACTTCACCCTTGAACTACATAGAACAACATAGAACATCCACAATTAAATGCCATGTGGCACTAGATTATTGAATCAGCTGAGCTTACTCTTTAAGTGTTTCAAATTCCGTTCACTAGTAAAAAATGAGATTAAGAAAATTAAGAAAAGAAAATTAAGAAAGAAGTGTTTCATCCATCCACTTCTCATCAAAAGGTAGTAAGCTATAGGTATGGAAAGAGGGGATCTTTGTCAAGAGTGGCCAAGGTATCTGTTAGTTTTGTCCAATTATACTTCTTTGTTATTAGGTAAAGTATTACTAGGATTTGGAAAGAATTATTAGGAAAATACAGCCTAAAGAAAACATAAAGATGGGGAGGAGAGAGAAAAGGAGAAAGAGAAGAGCAGAGAGAGCAAAAGAGATAAATAACAAAAGGGAGAGAGTGAAGGAGAAAGATGTTTGTTTTCAGAAACACTGATGGGGTAGGGGTGGGTGGGATGGGGAGGTCTCACATTGGTGGAACATTGTTCTGGAAAAATGCAAATCCTATCAGAATACAGAATACAGATACCTCTGGATGATGTCAAACAGGAGAGGAGAATGCGGAAGATGGTGGGAGAAAAGTATAAGAGAGAGAGAGAGAGAGAGAGAGAGAGAGAGAGAGAGAGAGAGAGAGAGTGCTCTACAAAGTCAGGAGTCCTACATGACACTCACTCGGTGACCTTAGGCAAGTCATGTCACTTAATAGCTCTGAACTTCAATTTCTTCTTGTGTTCAAAAAAAAAGGGGGGGGGGGTTGGTAGGAGGGGCAGGAAAGATAATGCCCCATCTATTACCTAAACAACACTGTTGTGAGGAATGTGTTTTATCGATCTGAAAGCCTTATAGAAATGTGACATGAAAACTACGTCTCCAGGAGGTTCCCCAGTTCCCTGCATTAACCAATGCTCTCTGGGAGTGCATTAACTTCCTTGCGTGGTGATGTTATTTGGTCATTTTTCAGTTGTGTACAACTCTTCATGACAGCATTCAGAGTTTCCTTGGCAAAGATACTGGAGTGGTTTGCCATTTCCTTCTCTAGCTCATTTTATAGATGAGGAAACTGAGGCACATGGGGTTAAGTGACTTGTCTTGGGTCATAGCTAATAAGTATCTGAAGCTGTATTTGAACTCAAGATGACTCTTCCTGATTCCAGGTCTGGAGCTCCATCCACTGCAAGCCCTAATTTTTCCTGGTTGTAACATACTAATTACATTCTCAAGGTGAGTGGTAGCAATAACTTATGTACAAAAATCTTTTACCTACATTTTATTTGAGTTGCATAACAATTAACAAGAGACAGTAGGAATTACTATTTCCATTTTATTAGATGAAAAAACAGAGAGAATGCAGGTTGACCAGGGTCAAACGGTTGATAAACAGTTTACTTAAAATCAAGTCTCCTGATTTTCAAGTCCAATGTTCTTTCCTTATTTATTTTTTTTGTGGGGCAATGAAATGAGGGGTTAAGTGACTTACCCAGGGTCACACAGCTAGTAAGTATCAAAGTGTCAGAGACTGGATTTGAACTCGAGTCCTCCTGAATCCAGGGTTGGTGCTTTATCCACTGTGCCAACTAGCTGGTTCCCCCACCCCCATGTTCTTTCTTTTTTTTCCCCTCTTTTTCTTTTTTTTAGTGAGAGGCAATTGGGGTTAAGTGAATTGCCCAGGGTCACACAGCTAGTAAGTGTTAAGTGTCTGAGGGCCGGATTTGAACTCAGGTACTTCTGACTCCAGGGCCGGTGCTGCCCCTATGAGAGTTATTATCTCAATGTTTCCATGAAAAGCTATGATCCCATTTTTACAGGTGAGGAAATGAAGCCAAAAAAGCCTTTGGGCCTGCTTATAACTGGCCTCACCATTTTTTAGTTATCAGAGAACTAGTTTTCTCTGAGAAGGTACAAATCATGTCAATTCTAAAATCAGTAATTCTCAATGGACGGGCCAAGGCAGAAAGGAATGGTGGAATGGTGGATGGTGGGACATTAGGGAGGTGGAGAAACAGCATTAATAGAAAATAAAAATTGAAAAGAGGTAAGCTTAAACAGATGCCAACGAAAACATGAAGACCACCATGTTAGATATGATCTCACTACCTGGGCCTCCCAAATTCATGCCCTGTGACTCTTTACCACTACTCCTAATTTATTATTATTATTTTTTCTAAAAAGGAACCATTTTTGATTCTCAGCTCTGCCTGGAGTACTGTAGTGTAGCAGCAGGGACACTGGATTGATAGTTAAGAGGTCTGATTCTGCCACAAAATAGTCATGTGTTTGGGCAAGTTACTTCCCATCTCTACCAAGCCTCAGTATCCTCCTCTTTAAATCAAAGTGCTGTGGATAGAGCACCGGTCCTGGGGTCAGGGAGGACCTGAGTTTCAAATCCAGACTCCGACACTTAACACGTACTAGCTGTGTGACCCTGGGCAAGTCACTTAACCCCAATTGCCTCACGAAAAAAAAAAATCAAAGTGCTAGACTAGCTGATCTCTAAAGTTCCTTTCGACTACCTGAAGTATTATTTTTCTTTCCTTCTGCTTTCTATCTTGTCCATACATTTCAAATCATTTAATTTTAGAGTTGGCTCTAGAATTATTTGTGTTCAGTTGACCCTCCTCAGAGAAAATGTGTTCATCAGGGCCTCTGTCTTACTTTCTACAACTGTGCTTCTCAAAGTTGTATGCCAATAGGTACTTATCTAAGGTCTAAATTGGTATCTAGACAGAAATAACTAATAGGATTTCTAGCAAGAAGAGATCTTAGCGATCATCTTACCAAATCCCCTCATATTACAAATGAGGAAACTGAGACCCAGTGAGTGAAGTGACTTGCCAAGGTAGAGAGTCACAGACCTCAGCGCTGAATCCACAGTGAGCTTCTCATGGTACCTTGGGCTTTCAGCAGCCTCTCTCCCACTGTCCAAAGGATCCAGTGGCCTTGCAAAAAGTCTCATTTTTCCATTGCAGTCAAGATCTTGGAAATTCCAGGACACTGGCAACCCCTTTCCTAAAATGTTACATTGCATCCTGTGTGACGTTGAGAAACCAGGCCTCCAGAGAAGGAGACAGAGCAGTCTCCACTGGGCTCAGTGTGCTTACAATGGCTGACAATGTGCTTATAAAATGCCAGGGTTTTAAAAATAAAAATAAAACATTCTGCTTACATTTCCCATGGGGGCCTTACCAGACCTATGGGGGGGGAAGTTGGAAGGGAAGATCTCAACCAATGCCTCAGACAGAAGCTGCTCATGAAAGAGCCAAAGACAGAGCTCAGAGAGGGATTTCAGATGTGGATCTTTGATAAAAGTTAAAGACTTGATCCTGGAGATTTGTGATTTCTAACTCTTACTTTGAGATTTCTTTCCCAGAAGTGTCATGAAATTCTTCCTCAAAAAAACAAACAAACTCAAGAAACTTATTTAAGTGAAAAAAGTCTATAGATAGCACTATTTTCTTTTCTGGGTAGGGGCATGACAATGTTCCAATGTCTTATATTTTCTTAACTTGGGATGGATTTAGAACAAAGAACTCCTAAAGGAGGTTCTATGTTGAGAAACATGGAAAAAAATAGTTATAATTTCTCATCTTCTTTCTATATCCCTCATTTCTGAACAAAGGGTGTTTTTAACTGTAGTAAGTTCCACATTATTGACATAAACAAAAATTTTCCCCTAATAAAAACAGAAAATCCTTAAGAGTCTGCTTCTTGCAAACCATTAACATGGGCAAGTCCAAGAGCATAGGCAATATAAGGAACTGCTCCCTCCCAGGTGAGAGGTGGATGTACTTCAATCTGACAGAAACAATCAGGAGATAAGCTATTTTCCTGGGATGCATGTTCAGGATGTGACAGAGAACCTCTTGGGACCTGTAGAATCTGAGCATTGCTCCACTGTGTGTAATCTCTAAGAGAACAAATGATATTGTCAGAAGGAACCTGAAAAGAATCTCAAGAGATTATGAAGAGCTGGCCACATTCACAAGTAGTGTTTCCATCATTGTTCACAAAAGGTCCAGACCTTACAAAAGAAATTCAGATATGGAAAGCTGACTAAGATGGTGTCAGAGAATGAGTTTGGGCTTTTGGGAGCAAAAGACCAGGGATAGAACACATGTAATAAGGGCTAATTTAATTTAGAGAACTTGAAAAAAGGGAAAGGTAATGGGAAAATACTTGTATATGACTAGATATCAGAGGGCAGGAAGTATGACTTAGGAATGAAAATAGATGTTCTCAATAATGAACAGGAGATATAGGAAAGAGAGAAAGAAATTCTATCCATAGGCTCAGCTACTTCTGTTCATGAAATATACGTAATAAAGAAAGAAGGTGAAATGGAGATATGAGTATAGAGAGGTAAACATGACCTAATAGTTATCAGTGAGATTTAAAAGTATCTATCTCCTATCTGGAATAAGGAAATAGAAGGTGCACCTTATTGAAGGGAAAAGGTTAAGTAGATGAAAAGTGGGGTAGTAGAAATATTGGGACTTCTGGCCAAGATGACTTCCTAAATGGGAGGCAGTTTATTCCAGTAAAACCCTAACATTCACACTAGACCAAATAATGATCAAGAAATCCATTGAGAAACTACAGTGGCTTCTTCTGCCCCAGAACTGCATAAGAAATCAGCTGGCAATACAGGAACAAGAGAAGGCAGCTTTCCCCTACAACCTAGAAGTCAGTGCCAGCACCTCCAGTATGATAAGAGATGGGATATGTATAACCTAAATGGCTTTGTGTCCAGGGACAACTCCCTGAGACTCCAGGGGGTGTTGATCAGAAGTCCAGAGAAGGGACCTTAGAAGACTGGGGGAAAGGAAGAGGGGTGGGGTGGGAAAAGGGCTTTGGCCAGCATGGTACTATAGTACTGAGAGCTCAGACCATGATAGCTCAAGTTCAGGGCAGGGCAGGGCTCCAAGTTCCCTAACATTTAGTTTATGAGAAGCCAAAGTGGGACTCGCTCAAGTTCATTGACCCAGGAAGGGCCTAATCCAAAAAAGCAGAGATCAGCACAAGAGCCCAAGAGACCCAGGTAGAGTCTAAGCATGGCTTACTACCCCATCCTAAACTGCAGCAGGGCATAGAGCCTGGTCCTGGTACAAACCCCCACATTAGGAACTAAAACTGAAGAAATGAGCTAACCAAGGAAAACACAAGAAGCATAAATAATTATTGCAATTTAACTCCATAACAACTTCAAGCAGAGATTAAAAGGGGAGGGGAAAAGGATTTTCCACATGGACTATCATACCTAGAAGAAATGAAACAAGAGATTAAAAAAGAAAAAAATGTTCTAGAGGAAAGAATTGAAGAAAAATAAGTAGCTTAGAAGAGAAAGGAGAAAATTTTACCCAAGAAATGGAATTCCTGAAAATTAGAATAGTCCAAATAGAAATCACCAATTCCATGAAACAGTAAGAAATATAGGAACAGGGGCAGCTAGACGGCGCAGTGGTTAAAGCACCGGCCCTGGATTCAGGAGTACCTGAGTTCAAATCCGGCCTCAGACACTTGACACTTACTAGTTGTGTGACCCTGGGCAAGTCACTTAACCCCCCCATTGCCTGAAAAAAAAAAAAGAAATATAGGAACAAAATCAAAAGACTGAAAAAATAGAAGAAAATGTAAGATATCTAATATTTTTTAAGTTATATGGAAAACATGTCAAAAAGACATACATCGGATTCCCTAGGAAACCATAATTTCTTTTAAAAAATGCCTGGACACATTATTTCAAGATTTCATTAATGAAAACTGTCCAGATCTATTAGAACTAGGGACAAAGTAAATAGAAAGAATCAACCAATAACCTTCTAAAAGGAACACCCAAAAGGAAAAAGTCCCAGGAACACCTAGTGTGCCTATATCAAAGAAGTTAGGACAGCTAGGTGGCCCAGTGGATAGAGTACAGGCCTAGAGTCAGGAAGACTCATCTTCCTGAGTTCAAATCTGGCTTCAGACACTTAGTAACTGGGCAAGTCACTTAACTCCTGTTTGTCTCAATTTCCTCATCTGTAAAAAGGGGATTAATAATACTTACCTTCCAGAGTTGTTTTGAGGATCAGATGATTGTAAAGCTCTTAACATAGTGTCTGATACTAAATTACATAGTAAGTGCAATGTAAATGTTAACTATTTTTTTTTTTAAAAGACATCCCAGGGGTAGATTGGTTGCATTCTGAGGTTTTTTAAGAGGTTGGAAGGAGAAGAGAGGGTAAAAGGAGAAATATATTAGTATAGAAAGGAGCTAGAAGCGGGGTGGAACTTGCTATTTGTCATAACTAGGTTTAAGAGAATATATACACATATGGGAAGAAGGAATCAGATGAATCTCACTTATCTGAAATAAAGGAAGGCAACACACACAATTTGATATAGAAATATTTCAGATTCAACAAGAAAATAAGAGAGAGTGGTGGCAAGGCACAAGGAATGGAGAGGGGAAGAAAAGAGAACTTAAATGTAAGTGGGGTAACAGACTGTGGTATATGAATGTAATGGAATATAATTGTGTCATAAGTAAAGACAAAAGAGATGATTTCCCAAAAAAGCCCTAGGTATTATGAAATGACACATTTCATGTGACATTCAAATGACAAAAACAAAAATATATAAAAAAAACAAAAAAAAAAGTGAACAGAATCAGGAATACGATTCCTACAAAGACAACATTGTAAACAAACCATCTATGAAAGACTTAAGAAACTTGATAAGAGCAATGACCAATCACGTGTCCTAGAGGACCCATTGATGAATCCTTTTTTTGTGTTCTGCTGGTGTTTAAGTTCAGAATGAATTTTGTAAAAAAAGGTATTCCTTTGCCTGTGTAGAACTTTACAAATCTGAAGGGGAAGATATGGTGGAGAACATTTCAGCGAAGATCAAAAGAGAAAGAGACAGTAGTGATACACTGGTGGGATTATACTTCAAGCCATCTGGGAAGATGAAGGAATTTGATGATGATATCCTAATTCAGAACACAAAGCCGGCACAGAGTTCTGTTGGTGGTGGAGGGCACTTTAACTATCAGGATTTAGACATCTGTAGGAGGTCACAGTTTCCTAAAGGAGGCTGACAAAGGCTCAATTTTCCATACTGATAATTGTATCTTTCAGAAAACAGAATATTGCTATGCTAGATCTGATCCTGGCCACTAAGAAGGAACTGGTGTATGCATTAGAGATGAACAGAACACTAGGAAGCAATTATTATGCTATCCTAAATATTGAGACAGAAAAGGAAATGTATATAAAGTCTGCTGAGGGCACTATATTTCTTCAGAGATCTCAGCTCAACATCCATTTTTTAAATGCCTGCTCTTGCTAAGAATATGTTTGGTGGGGCAGCTAGGTGGCGCAGTGGATAGAGCACCAGTCCTGGATTCAGGAGTATCTGAGTTCAAATCCGACCTCAGACACTTAACACTTACTAGCTGTGTGACCCTGGGCAAGTCACTTAACCCCAATTGCCTCACTTAAAAAAAAAAAAAGAATATGTTTGGCACTAGATACACAGTGATAAAGGGCTCAGGAACAGGATGAGTAGGATCCCATTGCTCGAGACTCTAAAAGCAAAGTTGTCTCAAGATGGATGGTAAAAGATTAATACTCAACCACAATCAGATTTTAAAAGAACACGTGCCAAATTTTTAAAAATTAGAGCACTGGAAGCTTAATGAAACACTGCAGAATAGCAATGGTTCTATAAAAATAGTGTCAGGAAGGACAAAGTCTAATTATAGATTGAAGCTTGGGATAAATGCTGAGGAAAACAAACATATTTTCTTCTACAGCGAGAGCAAAAGCAGAAGCAATATCATGGAAGGGATGGGACTCTTATTCAGCAAGGATGGCAACTTGACAACTGATGATAAAAAGGTGGTACTTAACACTTATTTGGCTTCAAATTGTTAACCAAGGTGAATAATCTTCATACCGAAGAACTGATATACATAACATAATTGAAAACTAAATTGAAGTGAAAACTAAGTAAAAAGAAGACCTCATTCCCTTTAACGAATTCAATCCACCCAGCCTAGAAAAATTGTGAAGTATTTGGCACAGTGCCTGGCACATAGTATCATATAAATGTTAACTATTATTATTGTTGTTGTTATTATTATTATTATTATTATTAATTCCTAGACATGAAACCCAAAGGGCTTGAATGAAAGCCAATTAAGAAATTTGTTCAAATGATGAGTAGAAAACATTGTAGGAAACAGGCAGTGAGTGCTTTGAGCTCCACACATAGTTTTCCCTGCCCCTACTAGGGCAGTTAAATTGTTTCTCCCTTTGTGTCTTCTGTTTCCTTCCAACTCCTTCTGCTTCAGTCCACTCCTCTATTTGTACGTGTTTGGTGTGTACATATGAGATAGATAGTATGTGTGTGTGTGCATGTGTGTGTATAGTATATAGTATATATGAGAGCTTATATATAGTGAGTAGAGATAAGAGTATGTATCTATGAGTATATATATAGTGAAAGAATACATAAATATATAGTAAATAGAGAATATATAGTGAGTAGAGATATGTATACGTATATGTATATAGTGTGTGTGAGTTTATAGTACATAAAGATGAGTATATATAGTGAGTATATATACTCTATAGTGTGTATATATATATAGAGAGAGAGATTGTGTGTGTGTGTGTGTGTGTGTATGTGTGTGTGTGTGTGTGTGTGTGTGTGTGTAAAATGAGAGAGCAAGAGAAGGAACTGCAAGGTCATCTAGTCTCATCCCTTCATTTTACAGATGAGGAAACTGAATTTAAATGACTTGTTTGCAGTTCCACAAGTAGTAAGGGACAGAACTAGGATCTGGCCTCAGGTTCTGGCTCTAAAGCCAGACTTCTTTCCACTATACCACTATACCTTTAGAATCATGATTTCTCCTTTCAGTGACCCTGTGGAAACAAATGCAAAATGTAGGGGAAAGCCCTCCAGCAGAGCCATTTCTATAGTAGGTGCCATTATTTTAGAGGGGCACCTGGACAGTATGGGCCCAGAAAGAGGTTGTCACAAAATGCACTGACTTTTCAATTGAAGTACCATGTACTTTGGAAGACAGAAGACAATGTAATTTAAGGAGAGCCTTCACAAACCAAGGAATAGGCAATATAAATGTGTGCAAGCTTTATTTTGGTACAAGAAGCAAATTTGACATTCAGGCTTTGAAAATACAATCGTGGCACCTCTTTGTTGATGGCTGGTGAATTCCGACCTCCCCTTGCTCTGGTTCTCAGATGAGACCAGAGGCAAGAGACAGAGCTCCCAAAGGTCAATGACTTCATGTTCTATGACCCCCTCCTCCAGAGGTTCTGCCTACCTTCATGACCATGGTAAGAGCTGATTAAAATAAAATAAAATAAAAAAATAAAACCGCCAGCCCACCAGGTGGGTACTGTGAATCCTCAGATTACAACCAGGTAATTGGCCTGGGTGTGTTAGTAGAGGCAGAGTTTCTACTAGGGAAAACACAGATCTTTGCACTGATGTTGACTTTTAGAAATGGCGACTTCTGAGGTCCTTATGGGGGCAATAAATCCCTTTTAACAGCAGTCAGATCTAGTTTTGCTCTTTCCTCCCCACCCCACTAGGAGGAAGTCATCCAAGATCTCAGAGTTATGGCCAGGAAAGTGACAAAGGTTCTATTATACCATGCTGGCTTTTGTTTACAGGATTTTCCATTTATGATGCCAGTAGAAAACGCTTACAAGAATCCACTGAAATGCGGGGGGGGGGGGGAAGAGGACGACCGGGGGATGTCAGTATTTTTTCCCTTTATGTTATCGAACCTCATCCCAAACAGTGCTGTTAGCAATTGGTGTCACCCAATTGGATGACCTGAAAACAGCACGGGATGAAGTTAGTGGGTAAAAAATAAAGACCAAGCCCCTCAGAGAGGACCTCAAAGACTGACCTCTGGTACTTGTCACCACCCAAACACCAACCTAAAGGCTTCAGATATCAACTTGGGAAGAAGTGTCTCTAGGTGATAGTACAAGAAGTTTCTCTTCTCTTTTTATACCTATCATCTAGCACATTGCTTAGCACACAGTAGGCATTTCACAAATGATTGTGATGGACTGGTTGTAGGGAAAACTTTGACTCAGAGAAACAAGCGACAAGTCATTATCTGCACATACTAAGTTGCTTTTATTAATCCAGAACTGCATGCTACAGATACTGTACAGCATGAACATGTATTCATTACAAAAATGGCGTCAAAACCATTAAAAATGAAATCAGAATAAGAGCATAAAACGGAACAGTAACATCACAACTGTTAGGAAACATTCAAAGTATTCACAAAAAATGTTATAGTTAGCATCTTAATAAACCAGGAGAAAAATTGGAGGGACCAGTTTTACAATCGCTTCATGTCCAACTACAATGGCACTGAATGAACAAGTTCTCAGCTTATACAGCATTTTGCAACATCACATGCCTAGGTTTTTTTTGTTTTTATTTTTTTTTGTTTTTTTTTGTTTTTTAAGTTTGCTACCTACCTTTATGTAGTCAGTTTACATAGAAGCGGCAGACTGCTTTTTTTTTTTTCCTTTATGTGTAATCTAATATACAGAATTTTGGCCCTTAAGGGTTTATACCTCTTCATTTTAAATGCTTTCTGGACAATCTGCTACCAAACACATCTTGTTATAGGTGACATTAAAACTACACCACATACCTACCTATGTAACATCACAGCAAAAACATGATGAACAAAAAATGACAGCATTAAAAACAGGGAGAAGTTAAAAGTCATGAGAATTTTGGCACGTAAAAATTTGTACACAGTCCACAGTCCTAATGTTGCAGGCATTCAACTGTAGGTCCAGAGGGGGAGACGCCAACGCTCCCGCTGTTTCTCAAACAGCGCCGCTAAAATTCCCTCACTAATTTTCAAGTCTTATTTAATGTAATGGCTTTCAAAGGCAATTTCTTTACACTATTGGATCCTTTATGCATCTATAAATGTCCATTTGTGGTGGCACTGTGTTTATACAGCAAAGAGAAAAACAAAACAAAAGTCAAAACCCAAAAAATATATATATACACATTTTATATATATATATATAAACTTAAAAACCTTGTACAAATGAGTTGTTATATATAAGATGCTTACACTAAGAGGGGAAAAAAAAACTTTATACAATGGTTCAAGAAAAAAGGAAACATATTTTAAAAGGGACAACATACAGGTACAACAAGCAGTCTCTAAAGCAATAAATACTACTGATCCAATAGCGTTGTGATACCGGTAATTGGTGAGTAACGTCCCCTCCCTCCCTGCCCTCCCCCCACCCTGCCCCAAAAGAACAACACCATGGAACAAGGTATATTAACACATTTTAACCCTTTGTTTATTTACATTTAAACAATAACAACATCACAAGAAAGTTGTTTTCACACAGAAAAAAAAAAGTCATGCACTGCATTCATTGGCCCTTATGGTTTAAAAAACGAGATGTAAAATGATTGGTTCGCAAGCTCGTATTTAATACAAATAATAAAGAACCAACGCCTTCTGCAAAGGGCTGCTTCAAAATTGCTTCTTTTTGTCTTTTTAAATCAGTCTTTAAAACTAAGCTATCAGAACTACATAACAGTTATGTATATATATATTTTTTTTTAAACGCTACAAAGACTTTAAACAGCTGTTGATAAAAATTTTGGTAGAATCATGAGGTTTCCTCTCTTCATCTACATATTTTTAAAAGGAGAAATTGAAATAAGAATGGGTCAAATATTGACCAATGAACTCGATAAACATCAACTAATGTAGCCATGTGGCACAAGATTAAAAAAAAAAAAAGACCAAAAAAAATCCTCAAAAAAAAAAAAGAAAGAAGAAATGAAAACAAAAAGGAAAACAAACAAAAAACCAGGGCTAGCAAAGCTAAAGCTATTCTAAAGACTTGGTTACAAGGGACAGTGGCTGGGGCTGGGTCCCGGCCAAAGAATTGTGGGAATGTAAGGAAGATGTCGACGGCTGTGCTAGAGACGATGAGGGGGCAGCTGATGGCTGTAAAGTGGAAGGCGGCAGATCCAGGGCCCCATTCTGACAGTGGGCAGCGGAGACAGCCAAAGCGCTGGGCTTGCTGTGGGCACTCTCAGCCAAGAGGAGAGAGGCTGGCGGCGGCGGCGGCATCATTGTGAGGTGGGCCAGGGAGTCAGGTTTCAATGTAAGCGAGAGAGGTTGGGTTTGTTCAGTCTGTGGTTTGGAGTCTCTGGTAGGGGAGCCTAGCATGTTAGGAGAAGAAGGAGGGGAGTCTAATAAGCTTCCATCTGAAGAGGGTGGACTGAGGCAGCTGCCTTCACCTTGTATGTAGCGAACGCACTTTTTTTTTCTCCTAGAAACAGGGGGAGAGAGTTATCTGTAAATAAAGGGCAAAGATGCCAAGGGAGAGAGTTATCTAATGAACAGAGCAGAGCACAAGTCCCCTAACTGATGCCCTGGTGAATTGGCACACCTGGCAGGAGGAAACCATTTTAAAAGATGCTCTGGGTGTGCAGAACTAATGAAATTCTCTAAGCCAACTGGGCCTAACAAGGAAAAATAATAAGAGAGCCCCCTATTCCCAACCCCCCACCCTGCCCCTTCCCCCACCCCTACCCCAAATAAGTTCAACTTTGGGCAGATTCAGGTGAGCCACAGATACTGTGCCAGCTACCTGTCAGGTAAAAAATTTTTTCCAAATTAGGCTCAAATGAGAGGCTAACCCCTTTCTCCTTTTAATCTCCCTTGCCCTCCCCCCTTCCTCCCATTCCCACCCTCAGTAATTTTTTTGGTTCCTTTAAAAAAAAAAAAGAGGAGAGAGAGAGAGAAAGAGAGAGAAAAGAGAAGGAGAGAGAGAGAGAGAGAATGAGAAAGATATCTTCCCTAGGTACCTCATATCAATCTCAAACTTTTAAAAAGCTGGCTGTTTAGCCCATACAGCTAAAGGCTGCTTTAAGTAAGAGATTTAAAGGCTTTGGAACACCATCGCCATGAGGCTATAAGAGCTGAAAATAGCTTTTAGGTTTTTCTGTTAAGAACCGCACCAAATCAAGAAAGGTCAGAGCCAGGTGAGAAGAAAAAAAAAAAAGGAAAAATCAAGGAAATGAAATCAAACCAAACCAAAACCAAAACTAAAAACAAACCACCAAAATAGGTAGAATAGGAATAAAAAGGGGGAGGGAGGGGTAGAATAAGAAAAAACAGAAAATGATCAAAATGATCCAAAGTAACGAGAATAACTGGTTGTATGGCCTGCAGGTTGTGGATTAAATTAAGTCGAGACTTGCCTTTAAATTTTATTTTTACTATTTTTTAAAACTTTTTTTTTCTTTTGGTGGGGGTGGTCAGGGAGGAGAGAAGTGGAAAGGGAGGTTATTCATGGAGGTGTTGTTGATCCTTGAATAGGTCTGACACATAATTAATATGCCAATGCAGGAATCAGTCTCAGGAAGTGGAGGATATAACACAAAATCACAGTAGTAATAACCAAAGAAAGGACTGCGGAGGAGCAACAGCAGGGACTTTTTGTTCACACAGATTTTTGCCAGAAAGAGTTTGACCCATACCAAAAATATAAACTTCCCCTTCTTGACTGGTACCCATTATATAAGGAACAGAATGAGAATTTTCAGAATCTTTCTTGCCTATCATCCAAGGACAATGTGAGAGTAGCCGAACGAAGAAATCAGATATGTGACTAAAGGATCTCACCCATCAACTCGAGTTTGGTAGGAATAAAGTTGGTGGGAAAAATGATCCAGGGATCATTCCCACTAGTACATAGTCTATAAAAATGCTTAAGATATAAATCATTTGTCTGGATTCATAAATTCAAAGTATGCCTAGGATATTGCAGAAGCCTAACTAAGTAAAGCTCCAGGCTCTATACAACTGAACCATGTCTACCTCCAACAATGAAGATACCACAAAGCAGTAGAGTCAACTCCTGCCAGAATAATCTTGGAATACAAAGGAGGCTAAATTCCCCATTCAATATTCCCCACAGAACCCTGGTCATACCCCCCACCCCCCAACCAGTGTGGACTAAGTAGGATGGTGGGAGGGTGAGAGGAACATGCTTAAGTCTAGCCTGCCTCATAGAGATTGAGACCAATCAATATCACTGGCTTCATGGTAGGTCAGTTCTCTCCTCAGTTCTCTCCAGAATATAAGGAACTCAGAGGCCAGGGAGTCCAATCTGTATCATCTTCCCCTTTATCCTAAATTTGATAAGGTTCCTTCCTTCCAGGCCCTAAATTACACTAAGGTTCTGCTCAAGTCCCAGATAGCAATATAAAAAGGTGAACCTATCAGGGAAGTTTAAACCACCTTAGCCTGCAGATCAAAACATGCTGGAAAAACTAAGATATTCATGCATTTTACAAATATGAAGAGGAATCAGAAGAAAAAAAAACTGAAAGAAAGAAAAAACAATGAGAAAACAAGAAAGAATGAGGGAAAAAGGAGGAGTGAGGAGAGGGAGGGACATTGAGAACAAGGGGAAATCACTTCAGGCAGCATACCATGCTATATTAAGGCACAGTTAAAAGATGGAAAAAACAACTTGGTGGGCTCAAAACAGAACCTTGTTTAAAAAAAAAATCCCCTAAGGTCAACTGAAATGAGAAAGCCATTACTTAAAAACAAGGAGTCCTGTTTGCTAATGTCATTTCTTTCTAATTTCTCCCTCTCCCCCATCCCCATTTCCCAAAACAATCCTAACTGTGATGTGAAATTTTGTATCTTACAGGGGTGGGATTCAGGGAAAAATTCCAAATATGGGATGTAGAGGACATAGAATGATGAATGATGTTGATAATAGACAATGACTGAGTGAAAGGCAATCAAAATGTATTCACATTTCTGAAGAGTCAAAGAATGCAAGTTTTACAACTGACTTTCTTTAAAAACAAAACAAACAAACAAAAAAAAAGACACTCTGTCCTATTTGTTCAGTAGACAGACACAGTCAAGACAAAGTTAAAAGTAAGAGATGTATATGAGAGGTAACTTTGCTAATACCCATCCCTAAACTCACAGCAAGCTCCTTCTCCAATAACTACTTCAAAACTCTTCAAAATCCATTTTAAATTTACATCTTTACCCTGAGGGCGAATTAGGGGTTACTCCTGATGACTTCTCTTTGGAATGGCAACTCAGCAATAGAAAATGCATTGGCTAAACCCTGTGCTGCATTGTGAAAGGTTCACCAAATGTAACAGTTAACAGCTTGAGAAGTAGATGACTGTGAGTGACAGTGAGGACACCTATCACCTGAGATGATGGTGATGATCGATCTATTCTCGGATCGTACTATAATTACAGAGTCTCTCTCATGGTAGTCTTCACCCTCATAACTATATCCTCGAAAAATCACAATTCTATGAAACTAGCTATATGATAGCTTAAAAAAAAAAAAAAAGAAAGCAAGAAAGAAACAAGTCAACAAGTACTCAAAATCCATGAGCCATGGTATAGAACTCCAAATAGAAACATGGCCACTAAATCTTAGGATCCTGCAGGCTATACAGTGACTTAGAAAACCGCATATTGATGTTATCTGTATTTATACTGTATTTTCATGTATCTTCTTAAATATTTTTCAATTATACTTTAATCTGGTTCCAGCAGTTGTTTGATACTTGCTTTAGAAAAAGGATCCCACCCCTGCCCCACTGCTGTCCACTCCCCTCACATAAAAGTAAGCTGTAAAAAAAGCCCCAACTCAAAAAGGGACAGGGTGCCTTGGTCAACATGAATGACAAAAAATATAACACCAAATCTAATCTGCAGCAATGATTTCGCAATAAAAAGACCTTCACAAAACCACCCTCCCCAACCCCACCCCACCCCCAAAAGCCAAACCCCTATCAGTGTGGGTTTTTTTTTTTCTTTTTTGATAGCACACACACAGTCAGTGTCAGACTTGACACCTTTTTACAAGGAAATTAAAGCCCTTTTCTGATCACATAAAGCTTAGAATAGTTTCATCTTGACAGAGAGTAAATCACAGAACAAAATTCTTTGCTCACTGACCTCACTCAGAATGCAAAGTTAGGTACCAATCAGCTGCCTAGCAGAGTAGACAAAGTACCTGTTGACACAGTACATACTGTAGGAAAGCTAAGCATCCTTGTGCCATTGCAAGAGAGAAATCACTTGCTACTGCATAGAAAAATGGAACCAGCAGTAACTGTTTAGGGGCTTTTAAAGCCATCAAAAGCAGATGCTGGGTCATTTTTTGAAAATCATCTTTATTGATGCCGACACCTAGTACAAATAGTCCTTAAAATCCCTCTGCCACCTGTATGTCTCAAGGTCCTACAATCATCCAATGTACAGAGAAGGCCCAACTTGGCAGGCATGTATGAGTCACCACATGTCAGCTTTCTCTTACTGCAATTTACAATGCTACCAATCTGCTCCTGCTCGTTCAGAGAAAGAAAACAGGGGTGTTGTGGGCATGCACGTAATGTGATGGACATCTGATCTAGGGTCTAAACAACATGAAGCACATGGTAAAGGTATGGACAAGAGGGAAAGGTGACAAGGAAGGCACTACAAACAGAGAGAGAGTGTTTGGGAGTTGAAATACCTACCATCATAATATTCCAAATTCAAAGACTGCTTGTATCAGAACAAAGAAACAACAAATTTAACCAAATGTGGTCATTAAGGAAAGGAAATGAGACAAGAACTAGTTGGTATCCCTCCACCAAGAAAGAAGTACCTATAATGAAGTACCATGGAATTACAGATTTGATGTAAACCTACAGCAGAACATGGGTGTTTAATTTGGAATTCTCTGTGCTCTGATTCCTTTTGGCACCAAAAATTATTCTGCAGGATTGTCAAATGCTGCAGTGTCTCTTAGCCTATGGCTCACAAGTGTATAACTCCTTAGCAGGTATGCACCATTCAATGCCACAATTTCCCTTCAGCTCCATAAAATGTCAGCTAATAAAAATCCAGATAATATATGAATATATATTAACGAACAATGCATTTAGAAAAAAATACCAAAAACCTGTCCCAGAACCTTTCTGGTATGCCATAGCTGTAGATCCTTGAATCACGAGAACCCTTGGAAATGGTGGCTATATACATCTTGTATATATGCCACCTCAGCATTCTTAGGGGTAGATCAGCTGCAAAATGCCAGCCTTCTAAGAGTGAAAGGACAGATGCCATCAAGGTCTGACTGTCCCCAGTTCTACCACCAGGGAGATGTTATTGAGAAAAAGAGAAAAAGAGAAAGAGAGAAAGGAGGGTGGGAGAAAGGTAATGGCATTAAATTAGCAAGAAATTTGGAAGGACGTGGATTATTAGCCATTGATGCTAGTGGGAATGGGGAAACAAGTGGGGAGTGGGTAAAATACGTTCTTATACTAATACTCTAGAAGGACAGAAGGCTTTGATTTTCCCAGAGGCCTAATGGTAGTAATATACCTGCACGGTTTGCACCATAAAGTCTGTCGGTCAAGCCCGAACAATGCCCGACACTTCTTTGGAGTATTTGCATCTGTTAGCATAAGGTAAACACAAAAAATACAACACAATGGTGGATCGTGCTCATTTGGATGTGAAATGTTAGCTAAAGCTTTTTTTTTTCTTTTCAATCACCTGAGTTTTATTTGGTAGTCTCCCCTCACCAAGGACATGAAAGGAAAGGACTTCCATGAGTCAAAAAAAAAAATTTAAAAAACAAAAAAAAGAGAGAGAAAAAGAGAGAAGGGGAAAAAAGTGACATTATTTGCTTCTATTCAGGTCAGTGTTAACATCCAAGTCACTGAGGCTGGCTCTATGCTGTAGTAGGGAAGTGTGTTGGAAACATTCCAATGGCATGAAACACATTCCTTGGGAAAGGGAGAGACTGGTCTTTGCTGTCCCTGACACGAGAAAAGTACAGATGATGCTGTTTGACAGTGGCATTTATTTTGGCTAGCAGCAGCAAGGAGAACAAGCAGAATCCCTCACAGAGACGATCGGATGGCAGTGACCCCACTCCCTTGTGTCTCCTAAGATCACAACACAGAGCTACAAAGCAACAGGGCAGAAAAGGGGGAAAGTACCAAATAAACCAGCTGAAAACCAGCCACAGCGAATCTGGGGAAACTATACACACCTGCAGGGACCGCACCAGTTATTCTGTTGATCAAGGCCAAAGCGCGCTCGGCATTTCTTAGGAGCGCTCAGGTCTGAATGAGTTCAAGAAAGAAGCGAGCAGAGGAGGGAGGGAGGGAGAGAGAAAGAAAGAGAGAGAGAAGGGGGAGGGGGCGAGAGAGAGAGAGAGAGAGAGAGAGAGAGAGAGAGAGAGAGAGAGAGAGAGAGAGAGAGAGAGAGAGAGAGAGAGAGAGAGAGAGAGAGAGAAATAGGGGGAGGGGAAAAAGAGAAAGATAAAAATAAGAAAAAAATAAAAATAAAAAAGGGAATAAATCAATGACCTGGTTACTAATTGCAAAATATTCACTTTTGTTTTTTAAATTTTTTTAATTAAAAAAGTGAAAATTACATTCTTATTCAACTTGTAATTAGCTGTTGCAAATAAAGCTGCAGTATCCCTTCTTCAAGGACTGTCGCATATAAGGTCAAACAGATAAGGGGACCTCAGTCACTGGGTAATTTTTATTTTCATGATATTTCCTTTTTTGATTTTATTTTCCAATTTTTTTTAAAATTAAAAACCAAACAAAAACAAAAAAACAAAAGAAGAATAAGAAAAGAAAGCGAGGGGGAGGAATTAAGGTCCTTAACATGCTTTTTTTTCTCAAGAGTTTTAACAGTTAAAAAAAAGTCAAACAAAATAAAACCAATGAAAAAAGAAAGAAATAAAGAAAGAAAAATAGATCATATTGGGATATTGCAGCTTTTGGAACATTCAACTTTTGTTTTCCTGTTGTTCAGTTTTATTAATATCAAGATAGAAATGGAAAAGAATAAACAGACTGTGTGGAATGGACTGTTAGTATTAGGCAGAAACTAAGAGCGGCATGAAGCAGGCATTGAGTCAGTGAAAGCTAGTGGACTGCAATTTGTAGGCTAAGCAGCAAAGCAAAAGAAGAAAAAGAAAAAAGAAAATAAAAGAAAAAAACGAACAAAAAAAATCATACTGCGGATGCATGCTTGCATGAGAAAACTTAGTGGGAGCAATGCAAAAAATGCCATTAGATTAAGGAGGTTTATTACGGAATTCCTTCCATTCTTTACCAGTCTCTTTAAAGAAATACTGCATATTCAATTTGCACAGTTAGTTCAACTCTAAAGCACTTTCAATGTTTAAACAACTGTTATGAAAAAATAAAACCAGAGTTAAATTAAATTAAAAACAAAAACAAAAACAAAAACAACGGAAAAAAAATTGCTACCAAAACACATCAAAACATGTGGATGGTCATTTCTTAAGAATGTTCAATGTCATACATGTTTAATGTTAATAAAACTATAATGGCAAGAAAAAGTAAAAAACATTTTATCAACTACTTTAATGACTCAAAATGACATTAGCACCTGTAATCGGAGGAAGTGAAAGGCAAGGATTTAGGAAACATTCGCTGTGTTCTGAAAAAAAAGAACAAATTATACAAAGTCTTCAAAAAATGTTTGTTTGTAAAGGGCTGGCTTCTCCAAGTGGGCTCTGAGATTGCCTATGCAGTATTTCTAATTTCCTCTAGAGAATGACAAACCTCCTTAATTTAAAATGGGTGCAATTTACCACTGTAAAGGCATGCATCAGAACATTCAGGTACAGCCCAAAGGAATGTCCAACACTCACACGGGCCCACCCAAATCTTGCCCCCTCCCAGCCTCCCCCCTCCCCCTCACGCAGACAGGCACAAAATTAGCAAACTTTATAAACCACGCATAGGCATGACTACAGCTCTGAGTTAATGGCTTTGCAGTTATTTAAAAACACATTCCACTAGAATCACAATATGCTTTTCATGCAAAAAAATGAATGTTACTAGCTTTAAAAGGGCAGTCGTAAAGCAATTAATTAAAATGCATAAACAAAAAGGCTAGCTATGGATGGTTACTCAACAATGCCCTGGCCTTGGATTTCTCCTGTCTCCCCCAGATACAAGCCTGACATAAAAGTGAGGTCCTTGCAGTACCCCCCTTTCCTTAGGATTAATTAATTTAACTTACCGTTAGTTTCTCCTGGCTGCTTGTCCCTTTTCCTCTTCTTCTTCTTCCCCTGTATACAACATATGAAACAGAGGAGGATTATATCAGGAGATAGAGAGGGGAGGTCCCTGTATCCTGTGTTCATGTGGAGAGACAGGGATATGTAAAGCATGTATTTATAGGTGTTACCCCTTGTGATCAGATTCTAGGTGGTGGCCGGTGGAAGGGGGCGGAATAGGAGGGAAGAAAAGATGCACAGAGGGCTTTGATACCCCTTCAATCCAGCTGCTTATTAACATTTAATAACAGCATCCAATGTGTTCAGCCAAAAGGATGCACATCACACTTATACTCAGTGGGAAGGAAAAGGAACCAAAGAGAAAGGATATATGGGAAACAAGTCAGTAATCAACTTCAGGGAGAGAAGAGACATCTTCCCACTCACCTATGACCAGTCCCAACCATGGGACAGTTCATACTTTTTTGTTTTTGTTTTTTGTTTTTTTGATAAGGCAATTGGGGTTAATTGACTTGCCCAGGGTCACACAGCTAGTAAGTGTTAAGTGTCTGAAGCTGGATTTGAACTCAGGTCTTCCTGACTCCAGGGCTGGGGTGTGCTCTATTCACTGTGCCACCTAGCTGCCCCAAACAGTCCATACTTAAAGAACTATCTTGGGAAAGAGGAATGAGGCTTATTCTACTGGGACCCAGAGGACAGATCTAGGATTAACAGTTAGAATTTAAAGGAAGGTGAATCTTGACCCCATACAAGGAAGAGTTTCCTAACAATTAGAGTTATCCAAAAATAGAAAAGACTTCCTTGTGAGGTTGTGAGCTCCTTTTTACTTGAGGTATTAAAGACAGGGTTGTAGAAAGCTTGCTATTTTGGAGCTGATCAATGAGGTAGGTGGGATGGAGAGGTGTTTTGAGGAAGCATTTTGTTCAAAATCAAATAAAAGAATCAGTTGATGAACCAAGTCAAGAAAATGTAGGGTTAAAGAACACAAAACCCACCACACTGAGAACATATGAGGCTTCTTATCCATGAACTGGTATCTACTGATAAGACAATGTCACATTCTAGTTGCTTGATGAGTTTCCTATTTCTGCAAAACTCACTTTTTCAAAAGAGCCAATGTGTTCTATAGCCAATGCAAAAGACCAAAAGATCTTGTTGAGCTTGGTTTATGTCCTTTTGTATAACTAAATGAAGGGAACTTACCACTATTTCTAGATCCCAGTTAAAACACAAAAACAGAGGGGCAGCTAGGTGGTGCAGTGGATAGAGCACCAGCCCTGCATTCAGAAGGACCTGAGTTCAAACCTGACCTCAGACACTTGACACTTACTAGCTGTGTGAACCTAGGCAAGTCACTTAACGCCAATTGCCTCACCAAAAAAACAAACAAAAACCAAAAAAACACAAAAGCAGAAATCATCTGAAATCCACCACATAGCATCTCTAGTTGCTATTATATCACCCAAGCAGATAACACCCAGATGATGTGGTCACCTGCAGTGAGTAGCATGTGTTTGTTTTTCTAGTAGCCATAATGAGTTGAGCAACTTAGAGGTACATCATGACTGTCTTCAAATACTTAAGTGGATTTTTTTTTTTTCATTTTGTCCCCATGGAGGAGACTCAGCTTTTGTTTGGCCAAAATAGAACCAATAAATTAACGTCAACACAGGGAGGATTTGGGTTCAATATAAAGACAGATTTGCTAACTGTGAGAGCTGTCCAAAATGTCTTTGGAGGTAGTCAGTTTCTCATCATAAGAGAAGTTGGGTAAGAGGCAGATGATCCCATAGTGGTATTATAGATGGGATTCCATTGTAAGGAAGGAAATAAGATAACATGCCTCCTGAGGTTCTTTTGATAGCGCCTATGATTCTATGAGTCATCCTCATTTTTCATCCAACCTTCCTGCTTCTCTACAGATGAGAAGGCTGGGGCTATGGCACAAAGTCATCCCCTCCCTTACCCCACCCCACCCAGTGTATGTGATGTTCACTGCTACTTCCTGAGGTCTGAACACCCATAACCTTGGCCTCATTAGCCCATTCCTCCAAACAAGTGAGGTGTAAGGCATAAATGCATAAACAGCAGCAAAACAAAGGGTATGGATGGCAGAGGGTAGGATAGCTTACTTTTCCTGTTTTCAGGGCATTCAAATGTCCTCCCTTCCTGAAGCATCTCCATGACTGCTGATAGCAGCCATGGGACAAAAACCTGCAGAGAGCTCAGAAAAGGCCAAGGAAAGCCAGAGTGTGACAAGATATCCTCCAAGAAGAATCATACCTCCTTAGTATGGAAATCACATAAAGTTATGACTAGGGGTCATGGTGCAAGTCTTTTTTTTTTTTTGGGGGGGGGGGGGCTAGGTTTAGTTCTCTGAGATAAAGCTTCTAGTAAATTTTATTTGGGATTTGAACTTGAACGGAATTGCCTTCCAAAAGGAGAAAGTATTCTCTCTTGTGATAAAATACAAACTCCCATAAGCCTCTTGGCACCAAAATGTTCACACTCCTGATTTGTTTCCTCTTCAGGGTTCAAATTATATAAGAAGGGGGAGTGTGGGGGGGGGGAAGGGAGGAGGGTAAGAGAGAAGCAATGACAAAACAAGAACTTCATTCTGCTGGGAGGAAACCATACATATACAGATAAGCACAAAATAAATACCAAGTATTTAGGCCGGGACTGGGGGTGGGGCAGTATTGACAACAATGGTGGAGAGGGAGGAGGGAACCAGAAAGACCTTATGCAGGAGGTAACACCTGAGGTGGGCCTTGAAGGAAGCTAGGCATTCCAAGGACTGGGGTGGGTGGGAGTAGGCACTCTAGGATTGGGGATAGCCTGTGCAAAGGCATAGTAAGGTGGGGAACAGAATGCGATGAGGAGAGAACACAAGCCATACAGTTTCTACCTGTGTGTGTGTGTGATGGGGGCAGGGGCGATAAATATATGACGATGGCCTCATTAACATCACATTTCCAAAGGCATTTTATACCAGTTAGCATTTACAGATCCACTGCCTCATATCAACAGTAGCCATGAGGGCTAACGTGGGATAATCTTTTAAAGAACCTGTATGTCTTTACAAATGGGTCCCATGTCTTGGTAAAGTGATCTCAGGAAGCCTTCTTGTTAACGCTGGGAAAAAGGGTGAAGAGTTCAAGTCCAGAATGAGCTACTTTATAGCTATTATACCCAAAGCTGAAATCCAGACCTTTTCATAAGGCAAAAAGCTATATGTTACAGAGTCGGGGGTTGGGGGGGGGGTAAGGTAGGACCTGCTGGTAGCAGTCCAGGGGGAGTAGGGGTGGCTTAGAAAACATGACAAGAGTTCCTTTTTTGGCAAGGTGATTTATTTCCCCTCCTTAGACTTATCTAGTCTTTTAATAGCTCTGGTAGGAAACGATAGTTATATAGCAAAACTGAACTCAAGTCATTCCAACTCTTTACTAAATCAACCACATCAAGAAAACAAGTTACTGATTTCTTGTAGGCATAAATCAAGGGGCATGAATGGAAAAATCACATGCAAATGATTCCCAGAGTCCTGGAATGTTAGAACTAGAAGGCACCTTGGAGAGCCTCTGGTTCAAACCTCCTAACTTACACATGGGGACACTGAGGACCATAGAGGGAAAGTGACTTTCCCAAGGTCTCACGGCCTCAAAGGGCTGACTCTCTGATTCCCTATCGCCTCTCTGCCATCCGAAGGGCGGGCAGGCTATGTACAACCTGGGCTTGGATTCTTCCCATGGCTCCATTCTAGATTGCTCAAAGTACAGGTGTCCGTAGGAGGCAGGAGACATGAAGTCAACTCCAAGAGCTCTTGACAAGAGGTGGGGTGGGAGTGCGGGGGAGGGGGTGGAGGGCAGCAGCCCTGCAAGTGATATGGCTGTGTGATCCAAGGCTCTCCAGCTCTCCTGCTGCTGGAAGGCTCTACCTCAGGGTCAGGTGGGGAGAGCACATCAAGCTTGTGAGGAAGCATTAGCCTTCTCATCCTCTTCCTTTCAGCTCTAGAAGAAAGGGTTTGACAGTGCACACATGCTGGGGACAAATGTAAAGGTCCCCAACATTTAAGACACTGCACATGCCCATCTGTCAGTGACACACATTTCTTGAAACTTCTTTTAAAGCTCTCGTTCGTTCAGGTCCTCGCACTAATTCCTGTTTCAACTCTCAGGAGGAATTCAGGACTGGAGACTCGGCTAACAGCTACTCAACCCCACGGTCTCAAAAACTCATGACAGTACACCAAGTGGGCAGGGTACAAGGGGGAGATGGGTCGACCAGACCCAAGGTGCCGTGTGCTTACAGAGGAGAGGGCATGGCAGGGACAAGGGGGAGGAGATTGCAAAGGCATTTCTAAGCTGCCAAAGGAAGGTATTACTGTCTTCCCCAGTGGGATGTCATTTCAATTCCGCAATCTCAACTGAACCTGATCCAAGATCACATAACTTTTCAACAGAGAAGACGGGCTTAGGGAGCATCTAGTCCACAGCCCATACACACAGATTGTACAGAGGAGAAACTGAGGCCCCACGATAGTCAAGTGTCTTTCTCAAAGTCTTAGTGACAAAATCAGGATGAGAAGCAGAATCAATGGCTCTTTTCTATAAGACTTGTTCCAAAAGGTTTCTCTACTTCATAATTTTGTTGGAAGACTTTTCTTTGCTTTCATTTCCATAATAAGGAATAGCTACATAAATACAGCCTTGAACCATTTCAAATATACCCGCAATTTAGAATTATTTCTAAACATAATGACAGTATCCATGTATAAATTAATGTTCAATTTTTCATGCCCTTCAGAAAAAAACTAACACATTTATTATTCTTAATATTGATACTGATTCTTCTCTATTACCAAGTCTAGTTGTTTCTCAGACCCTGGAATGCAATGTTCAGTTTTCATATAATCACATCTATGTAAGACACAGAGGAGGGAGAATATTGACACTGGCAGAGACTTTGGAATCTAACACTATTATTTGAAAGAGGAGTAAACTGAGGTCCGGTGAGATGGAAATAACCTACCAGAGGTCAAACCGATGAGTGACAGAGCCTGGATTAGATCATTAAGAGATGCATATCAGAACTGGGGCAGGTGGCAAGCCTATTAACCATGACAAAAATAGGAGAGGAGGGGAAAAGCAGCATTGGTCTCAAAAGCAAATGAAAAGAATTCTTAAATAACAGTAGATGGTAAGTCACTCAAAGAAGGCCAAATGTTAACAAAAAATTGTGCCAAAAAGAAGGAAAGAAAAGACTTTAAATTCAAAGAAGTCACAGTCATGAGTATAGGGATTAAAGAATTTAAGTTAACATAAGAGTAAAATGCAGTCCTGGTGAGTCTTACCTAAGGGAAATGAATGAAAACTTTCATAAGGGATGCCAAGATGGAAAGTAACCTGAATGACAGTTTAGCAGATTAGGGACCTTCCTCAAAGAATTAAGACAGTTGATGAAAAAACCCTAGCAGATAAATCTATCCTGCATATGGGCCATATCATTGACAACACCGCACCATCCACACACCCCGGAGCATGGAATCGTATAGTTTACCTCAGGGGAGTGAAACTTAAGTAGAACCTCATCTTCATCATATCTTGGAAGCCAGAAATAAGCATCCTTCCAGTTTCTACCATGTCAATCCAGAAGTCGCTCTTCAATTTTCCCTTGAGAAGCATGGGCAAAGGAGCTGGGAGTACTTAAGTTTCTTTCCTCCACTCTCATGAAATTGATCACTCAACACAAGACTGATAAGGGTCGCCATATAGACTATTTCACAAAGGTCCCATTAGGTCGCCTAAGAGACCAACCAAATAGATGGATATGAAGATGTTTTCTCCCATGTGAGTTGAGTTATCTTTCTCTCCCTATATGAAATACAGGGTCAAGCTAAATCCTTGTTCACATTTGGAGATAAGGACAAAAACATTCCCACTGATGACCCGACTGAAACCAGAAGGGTGCTCTGGAGTTCGCTTAGGTAAGCAAATTCAATTTAAGCTTTCCGGCATAGGTGCTTCTCTACAAACTCTACTACTAAAAAAAATAGCCACCTACATAGCCACCTACATAGTTATCCCGTGCAGACCAGCCTGGGTAAAGCTGCATGTGAAGCTGTCGTTCCTTTCTTGCGAGCTCGTAGTATTTAGCTTGTTCTTCTCTGGATAAGGCGTGCCACTGTAGCAGGGTTGGGGGGCCAGGGGTCAGGGGGGTGGGAAGAGACAAAAAGGAAATCCAATTGTCACAACATGTACAATATCCATTACACAGGAGAAATCTTCATCTTTCCCGACAGCCACAAATAACATTGCCTTATGTATTTACATTTCACCGAGACCCTGGGCTTGGCCAAGACAGCTCGGATGAGATTCAATCTGTCACTTAGACTGATCTGTCCTTTACTGTTTTGGGGAGGAGGAAGGGAAGACAGGTGACTGTAATAGTTGGTCTGAATAGTAATAAAATGCTGAAGTACAGCTTCCTCTTCCAACATATACTTACGACCTTCACAGGACATTAAGAGATTCAAACTGGGACTTGTGAGGAAAAGCAGTTTGTCTGAATTCACTGAAATTCTGGCTCTTCCCTCCACCCTCCACACACCAACTTTTCTAGGTCTCTATTGCCTTATTCCCTCTCCTCAGGATGTCATTCATCACCTACCCTTCGACCAAGGATCTGGTTGATGGCTGCGCTTTCTTTCAATGTACATTCTGCTACAACTTTTGCTCTCATTTCCTTCATATACAACATAAATGCATTAAGAGGTTTCTTTATGTGAGGCTTTTTCTTTTCTTCTTCTTTTTTGGAGTCCTGATGTTTCCTGTTTGTTTAAAGAACAGACAAACACAAACACATACCCTGATAATGACTCTCTCAGCCTGGCTCCCCTTGGCCCATTCTTCTATCTCCACCAATTCCCTTATAACTAATTCCATGAGACATGAGGAAAACAACATAACACAAAACAAAAGAGCCTACAATGAGTTTTGCTCAAAACTATTCCAATAGCCCAAAGGGTGAGGAAAAAATTAGATTTTATAATCATATCTGGAAAAGTTTCCTAAATATGAAAAGTTTTCCTAAAGCCTTGAGGGAAAAAGCACATGCATTTACTCTGTCTATTCCCCAGCAAGCTACTTTCTTCTTTCCTTTAGAGCAAAACCCCAAATGTCCAATTAACAGATTAGGGAGTAGGGAAGTAGTTCTAAATCTTGGTCCATCCACATGCATGAAAAGCATTTCTATTCTCTTACACAGTGGACAGAATCAATGAGACAACCCTTAGCATATCAAAAAATACAAAATAAACCATGCAGAGCCTCCAAAGGATGAGTGTTTAACAGGAGCCAAACCCACTTTGAAAAAACAACCAGCAATAGTCTACTGGGCATACTGGGAAATAAAATAAAAAGAGAACACTTACGAGCTATGGAGTGAGCCAACATCACTCTGGGAAGATTCCTGTTTGACTGTTGGTGTGACTATGGCTGGATGAGGAATTCCAGTTGTGTGTAAAGTATGATGTGGTGGGACCATATGAGGAGGAAACCTAGAAGACAAAAAGCTGTGTAAATCGTCAGAATAAAAATGAATGAATGGGGAGGGATATGTACATACAGATTTAAAAAAAAAAGCCTGTAACAAGCACATGAAAGCTACCCAAAGCATATGAAACCTGTCAGCATTAATTAGCGATAAATTAAACATAATGATTCTCATAATGTCATTAAAGCCAATCTTCCCCTTCATTATTGCTACTGACACGAGGCATTATGATTTTTAACATCTTTAACAAAAGACAAATTCAACTGATGTACTTGGGCGGAAAAGTAGGATATAAGCTACCTGCCGGAAACAACATGTCCACTTTCTTATTATTAGTGCCAACTAAAAAGCCAATTTCACAGTCCTAATCAGTTTTGGATTTAAGAATGAAATCTTTTGTTGTATATTGACAGCTAAATAAAATATTAACGCTGCTGGAATTTACACACACTTTTGACAATGCTGTTCATACCTCATTAGGCCTTACTCTGTTGATGGAGCAAAATAATTTCTTTTTGTTCTTGTTGAACTGTTGTACTTTACTATTTTGGCAGGGTTAGTAGGGAATAAGGCAGGGGGGAGTGGGGAGAGGGAAAAACAATTGTCCCTGTTTGGTTCACATAATGAGCCTTTGTCCACATAAGGGAAAAACATTTTAAGATGATAAAGATGCTAAGAAATGATAACATTTAGCATATATGTATGTTACATGAATGAGGTTCTACATTTAAATTTGCATATTTCTAAATCTTTTCCATTTAAAAATATGCTACATATACAGAAAAGAGGTCTTCAAAATGATGAGCAACTATGTCTTGAGACATCTTATAGTAACCAAGGAAAATATGTGACCAGTTCAATTGACCCAGGCCTGACTATAATTTCTATTCTCCTACTTTTTACTCTTGGGAAAATGATTTTAAGCATTTCACTGGGCACCCAATTGGTGTGTCTCTACACAGTTTAATAGTACATAAACTGTGCTGTAGGGACCTAATTCAATTCAATAAACATAACTAAGTGCACACTATAGGCAAAACTGGAAGATAATTTTCTAATTTCAAAAATCAGTTTATGATTCATGAGCATTAACTATCTAGGGAAGCTAAAATCAGAGCAGACAAGCAGTTCTCACCATCTACCAAATGGGTACACGGGAATGTGTGCTGAGCTCGGATGGGGCCATACTTTTCCACAATATTTCAAAAGGATAAAGGCGACAAAAAGTAGGAGGGAAGAGGGCAAAGATGGTAGTCTCCTAAGAACAAGGACTAGCCCACCAAACCTCATTGTGCAGCACCTAAAAGGAGTTTAGGTGAAAGAAAACATTTCTTTTCTCTCCAGGCCCAAGTCATCCACTGAATTCATTTAAATAAAACAAGCCAAAGAGTTTCTACTGACACATATGCCACACTGACAAGAGGAAAAATTCTGCTCAATTCTACTGGGTAATAAATTTCAGATTTAAACTATTTTAGATAGAGGTAGAAGATTGATATCACCACTAAGTGTGAAATTTTTATTTTGATGATAATTTAAAAACATGCCTTCTCTAGACTATGTGTCATGAGTGATTTCTACCTAAAAAACAATTTCCATTTAATTAAACCCATGTAAGATACTTTAATTTGGGGAATACTGATGATGAAAGTACTATTGACAAATGCAGAGGGGGGTCATAAAATAATTTTAAATAACACAAAATCATGAGTTATTATAGCCTTCTAACTTCCAAGTTCTAAACTATAGTTTTCCTTCCTGGGTTCTTTAGCCATCCTTCTAAATTGCTACTTATTTGATGATGAGGTGGCATTTGAATAAATAAATTTCAGAAGTATGGGGTGAAGGGAGGGGGGGGGCTTGAACTCTTTTGGGGCATGTCAAAATTCGAAAATGATTGATTGGATTGTAACCTGATGTGATCTTTCACTTAGAAATAACCATAAGCCCTGGATACCATCAAAGAGACTTAAAGTCTCAATAGCCCCATGGTCTCACCCCATTCCACTCCACTGCTTTGGGGCCTTGGGGATAATGGAAATAAGAATACATGTCCCTGGAAGTGCTTGGGCAGAGGGGTTGCCTATGCTGTCAACACGAGATGTTGGATATGACATAAGTACACCTATTCCCTTCTTGGATTAGGCGAGTGTGAATAGGGACAGGTATGCAAAGAAATGAGAGGAAGAACATGCATGACAGAGGAAAAGGCCACGAGGATTGATTCTATTTCAAGGAAAGGGTGAAAAAGAAAGGTGGTTCCAGGGGCCATTGAAGAATAAACACTTAAAAATCCACAACTATCCATACCTACTCAAGAGAAAGAGACAGAGAGACAGAGGAGGCAAAGGAGAGAGGACGAGTGAATGCATACCTTTGCTTGAGAAACTCTTCTGCAGACAACTATTTCATGAAATGCAATAAACACCCTAAAAATTCTAAGTAGCTCATTATATACCCCTGTCTGCTTTTATGGCTCCAAGCCAGAATATAATGATGAGCCTTAACTTGTTAAGGACAACTAATTTTTGTTTCTGGCTGTCTCAGGGGCTTCCCTCTTACTCAGTCTCACTTTGCTTCACTGTTGACATGTTTCTGTTAACTGGATGTCATCTGCCTGCCTTGATTTTATGCACAAGCAGTAGGATGCATTTTCCTGTGCAACAATCCTGCTTTGAGTTGCATTAGATTTGTCATTATTCTCTCATTCCCCCCCTTGCACTTGTAACATTTCATCTCTTCCTGCCTTATTTTTTTTGAGCCACGGTGCACCCACATTATGGTTTATACATGATCTTGCTCCCTTTGAAGCCGGCAGATTTCAGAGCCAGCTCTCGTCAGGAGTAGCGCCTTGCACCAATTTAGCAGGCTGAGGGCCCCGAGCTCCAACATCTCAATCTAAAGGGGGTCACAGGGTGGCACAAGTGAGTGTCAGCAAGTGCTGTTTAATTGCCAATCTAGGCTTCTCCGTGGTGTTTAAAGTATAATGACCCATCACTTAATTCTGAGAAGTCCTGGCCCCGCTGCTGAATGGAATGAATATCAAAGGGTATTCTGGAACAGGGCATGCAGCCTACATTTCCTATAACTGCCATAAGTATAATAGACCTGTACTTCTGTCGGCCCATTACGACAATAATGTATTTAATTTGCTGTATACTCTTTTTAACTAGGTACCTTTCATAAGGCCTACCTGGGGAATAGACTTTCTCCCCCCTCCCCAGATCTCCCCTAACCTTTCCTTCTATCCCTTCCCCTTTCCCCCCCAAATTATAGACTAACCCCATAAAGAATGATTCAATCAATAAACTCAACCCTAATCCACATCCTATAACTAATTCAGCCTTTGGAATTCATTAGAACAACAACCAAAACGTTCCCTATGACCATCAAAATAAAATGCAGGAGCAGGAGACCTGGGGCTTTGGGTCACCAGCTTTTTCAGAGGGAGTTTCCCTCTTTTGTCTATCCCCATTTATCTGAACTTTGTAAGGGATCATATGCCTTAATGGGCAGCACTTAAAGAAAACTAGGGATCCAGCCCTTCCTTTAGATATGCAAGCATGTGTGTTCATCTGTTCTCTCTTTCCTATACAAAGTGAGATGGTGAAACATGATGCTTCAGGACACATAAAACTTTTACCTTTAATTAATTGTACATAGTTCAGTCCCAGGGACTGTCACATTATACTCTCAGACCACCAGCATCCCCTCACTTTTCTATACCTGAGGCAAGCATTCCTTTCCTCTCTCCAAACCTTCCTCTGTCCTCCAATTTCATGTGCTGGCTACAGAGCTTGGAGGAGGAGACAGGGGGACAGTATCCCTGCCATGTAATGCATGCTAACTTAATTATGTGCCATCATCAAAATGGATTAGCTGTTTCAGCCCATCAGGAAAGTCTAAACCTCCACCGATTTAATTAACTTGACTGAAAATCAGATGAACAGAAAATAAAACTATCATTAGGAGTAATTAGTGATTACTTAAACATAGTGCTGCCAACCAGTTTGTAAATAAACTAGCAACCACTGGAAAATTAGCTAGAATTAATTGGAGCTAAGATAGGGGGAACATGGGAAAGAAAAAAAAATACACACACACACACATATATTCACATATTGAAATCTTCTTTCAAAACTTGAGAGGGGGCAGGTCATCCTTTAATGTAGATTCTCAGGGTTCTGAGCTTTGAAAAAAGCCCAATAACCTTTTACTGGAACCCTGCTTGCATAACAATAAAACTACCTTCATCCTTTCCTTTCTCAAATAGTCCAATGCTACACAGAAGACATACTAAAAAAGCTTGTAAGCCAAGACTTCTCCTTCCTGTTCCCTTAATGTCATTTTCTACACCGCTCAATTAGTTGGCTTAGATAAACAGAACACAGATATGATATCAGATCATCTATCAGCAAGATAGAAAGACAGACTCAGACAGACACAGGAACCCACATGAAAAGTTCGATGCAATCATTATATGGCCATTATTGGCCTAGGAGTGTCTCTAACATGAACCTATGTCATACCATTAACTACTAACTGTTTTCAGATACACGTTGAGCATCCCTTCCCAGATAAAATGGGATACTAGAGAACATTCTGATAAGTCCCACAATGCCCTGGTATCAGGACCCCGATTATCTGAACTCACCTTGACATGGAAGCATTGACAGTCAGAGCTGTTGGATAGGGATGCCGGAATCCTCCCGTTGTGATTGGGTAAACTGGTTGACCTTGCCTAGAAAGAGGAAAAGGGGGAGGAAAAAGTAAGAAAAAGGAAAAAAAGTAGGGGGGAGTAAGGGAAGAAGGAAAAGGGGGGGGACTTCTCTCTGCACAGTAAGCTTTATTCTCATTTGATCAGAACAAAAATCTTGGGGATTGTACAGCAAGGATCAAAGGGAAGAACCACAGAACAATTTGAATGCCATAAATCTGATAGGAATGGCTAATTAAATTTTATAACCTCTGCTTATGTCAATAGAGACCCTCTCCCCAAGCTGAAACTAGGTGTTTTGTTGTAATAATTAAAGGCGAAGTCTCGCTTGCTTTAATGGAGCCATCACACTAATTGAGGGCTACACATCCAAAGGAAAACAATAATGAATGTAAATTTATACCAAAATAAAGTACAGTGAATCAAAGGACTTCAGTTGCGCTTTGGGCCTCTTTCGGTATTTAGATCTCGGTGAGAAAACATTAAATTAACAGAGCTTAATTTGTAGCCTTTTGTCAAATTAACAAGTGTTGACAAGAGTTACCGGGGGGGAGAGTCCCCAAGAAGAATTGTGGGTAACCAATAGACAATCACACCTCATTACAATAATTAAAAAATACAGCAACACGCAAAATAGCTTCCTCATGAAAGACCCACAACTTTTTCTGATGGAGGTTTGTCTGAGTTGGCTATTCCTTTTTATCTAGCCTTCAAACATCTCTCTATCAGCTGAGCATGGGGAGACAGTGATGCCAGGATCATCTGCTAGGACTGGCCAGCCCCTTTTAAGAATAAATAGGTCAACTGCTAATCATACTTCTCCCTCTCGGTCTCCCCAAAATGACAATGGAGAGAATACAATTATTATTGGGTTTAATATTCAGAATCTGTTATTGGATCATGAAACATTTAGAGTAGTGAAAAGAGCTTTGAACTTGGAAGAGGTCTGGGTTCAAGTCCTGACTGAAACTTATTAGCAGCATGACTAAAGGTAAATCCTTTAACTCTGTAATTGAGGGAGAACTCCCATCCTCACCCTCCACTCCCATGGGTTCTATGATTTCATTCGCAAAAAGGACATTCCAATGAGGATCATTTTTTACCAACACAGAACAATACCTACTCAAGGACACAGAGAGTTGTCCCGAAAATTGAGGAGTTAAGTGACTTGTTCAGGACAGCTAAGTGGCTCAGTGACTAGAGCATCAGGGCCTAGAGTCAGGAAGACCTGAGTTCAAATCTGTCCTCAGATATATAACTGGCTGTGTGACCCTAGGCAAGTCACTTAAACCTTTGGTCTCAGTTTCCTAATCTGTAGAATGAGCTGGAGAAGGAAATGGCAAATCACTCTAGTATCTTTGCCAAGAAAACTACATCTGGAGTCACAAAGAGTCTGATGTGAATGAACAACAACAACAAAGCATGTATCAGAGTGAATGGACTAGAACCCAAGACTTCTTGACTCTAAGGCCACCTTTCTATACACTATGTGATACTGCCTCCTAGGGATAAGAATATTTGTACTACTATTATACTGAGGGGTAGTGTGGTAATAGAGACTATAGTAGTCCAGAAGATGGGGGGCGGGGTAGGGGGCAGTTCAGATATTGCTTCTGACTCACATGAACTAGGTGATGATGGGAAAATCATTTTTGCTATACCTTGTAACCTTAATGCTTAGCACAGTGCCTAGCACACAGGTAGCACTTAATAAATGCTTGTTAATAATGATGTTATGACAGCCTCCCAGGCATTCCTATAGGTCTACAATTTACAGTTGAGTTGTCTGTCAGTCTTCATTGTGCTTTGGTAAAGGCAGTTTCCATGCTGGGAGCACCCTATACTGATAAAATCACAGATCCAGATTTCAGTCCCCTCCCCCACAGGGGTAAAAAAAGACCACATGTAACCCCTACCTCCCAGGATTATTAGGAAGATGAAGTGGGATAATGACTACATATAAATGGACCATTATTTTAAATAGGAAGAATATAAAGGGCATATATGTGGATGGGAGGGGTCTGACTGGCATTGATTGAGCTCACTTACTTTTTTTAAGTTGAGGCTATATAGAATAACATGCTCAGTAAGTCTTTAGCAATACTATAGGTTCATGTGAAATCTTTCCCTAGTAGGACTCCCTCTGTAAGCATTTTGTTTCCTAATAGGTAGAATTTTCCATTCCATATAACCCCCACCCCCCACCCCCCATTTGAAATGGCTATTCTCCAATGCGATCAGCACCAGTGGGGGTAAGCAAAGAGGTGGCACAGTGAATAAATGGAGTGCTGGCCCTGGAATCAGAAAGACCTTTGTTCAAATACATACTTCAGACACTTACTATGTATGTGACACTGGGCAAATCACTTAACCTTTGCTGGCCTCAATGCTAAAATGGGGAAAATAATAGCACCTACCTCCTAAGGTGGTTGTGAGGCTCAAGAGAGATAATATTTGTAAAGCATTGAATGTATATACTAGGCACCATATAAATATTGATTATTGTTGTTATTACTGAAGAGTTCAAAAGAAAATTTAATGCAAGATACAAATTGTAAATGGAGAAAGGGTGACTGCTAAACAAGACAGGCTCTCCAGCCACTGAGAGCCATGGAATTGGATTCTTCAGTTTGTCCTCATAGAATGGACAAGGGTTCAAGCTTTGCTTTTCCATAGAAGAGCAAGCCGCCCAACTTAAAGAAATTTCATGAGACCACCAGGCGTATGGCTTGTCCATGGCCAGGAATCAAGGGACATTCTCCCGTTTTATCTGTTTCTATCGATTCATGCTTTACTCCCAAGGGCCCACTTAGCCAGCATTCTTTCCCATATTTTGTCCTCCCCTTTCTTTTTTAATAATTAATAACAAATTATACCCATTTCAAGAAAAGAAAAAGAAATAAAAAAATGGAACTCCTTACTGTGGTACTAACCATCCTAGCGGATGGGGGATTTGTCCTACGGTGCCAGGCGAGAGCGGGTAGTAAGGAGATATATCTGGAGGGTGTGGAGGTCGTGGAATTCCTAGAGAGGCAAACAACAACAACAGTGAATCAGAAGCACAGGAAGGGAGAGATGGAGAGAAGCAGTGGGGAGGAAGAGGGATTCGAGTGAAGAAATGGTGACAGAGGTGGAAGTGGAAAACCGGGAAGGGGAAAGAGGAAGGAAAGAAGGAGGCAAGCGAGGAACGAGACTGAGGAGGACGGAAGAACCGTCTCTTATGGTTCTAATATGCAACTTCCCTCTATATTAACTAGTGAGTTGGGTTTGCTTCAATTTCAGTCTCAATTTTGCTTTTAACTTTTGTCCTCTTTAGCAAAGTCACAAAGCCTTTACTTTTATAGCTACTTGTTGAAACAGCTTGGCTTCTATGTCTGCCCGTTTCCCTTTTATGTAGGTATGTAGCTTGGTATAGTGGAAAGAACACTGGCTCTCAAGTGAGAAGACCTGGGTTCAATCCAGCCTAATGTACACTATCTGGGTGACTCTGGGCATGCCACAACCTCCTCGGACCTAAGTTTTCTCATCTCTACAATGAGGAGGTTGGACTAGATTGTTTTTCAAGTCTCTTCTAACCTTAGATTTAGGGTTCTATTATGTAAAGTTTCTGAAGGTTAGCTTCTTAATTCTTCCCACTGCCTGAATAACAATCTCTTTTCTCAAGTGGGGTGTCTTAGAGGCATTTGTTGATATAACAATTATTTTTAACGTGCTCCCATTCAACTTAATGGTATGCATTTGAAATGGTTAACTATCGGTAGGTATTTGGGATCAGAACCAAGGGATAAAGGGAAGATTAAATAAAAAGTATGTTGAGGTTTGCATTTAATTCCCTGCATGAAGGTTTGTTGTATATTTCCGTTAAAGCTCCATCAGCTGAATGGGTATAGTAACACTCACAAAGTTCATTTCAAAGATAAGAAAAAATAGGGATCGGGTTGAGCCTTGAAAAAAAGGGGGGAAAGAACCTCACAAGGTTCTGTTGAAGCAAGTGTGATAGTGTCCCTAAATTCACTGGAAAGCACCAAAGTTGATAACAGTGACAGGAAGGGACAGTGGTTAAGTTAATGAACAATAGGAGAGAATTTTAAAAGAGAGCATTAAAGTGAAGGAGTAGCCTATTCTTGGCTGTAAACTATTTCTTTTTTTAATTCACTCAGGAAGCTTTTAATCTCTAAATTAAATCTCCCTGTGTGACATTTTCACGCGGACACTGCTTTCTCTCCATTACAAAAACCAAACAGATTAACTGGGCTTTAACTATACAGCGAGCCATTTGCACACTTGAAAGAATGTTCGCAGAGGAAAAGTAAACACTCTACAGCCGTTAATCATATGTTTTACGATAACCATTTAAAAGCTATTCCCTGTACTACCATTATTTAAATGAGGGGCTGACTCTGCCATTCACTTGCAGTGCCCAGGGACAGCAAGCCAGACTCTTTCAGCCATGTGCAGCCTGCGTTCCAATGCAATTAAAAAGGAGGCCCAGTGGTCGGAGGCTGGTGAAAACCAGCTAATGTGTGGCTTCATTCAGAGGTAGTTGGTAACAGCAGTGTCAATAGGCTGCCTTACGTCAGCCCTGCCCCAAATCAATTCCTCTGACAAAATGACATGTAATCACCATTTTAAATTTAACCTTCTAATTAACTAACCAGAAGTATAAAAGACTGAAAGAGAAATTATGGATGTAAACTACCCTCCCCAAAGCCTCCAAAGCCTCCCATGCTAGATTACTTATTTATTTACAATTAAGGTTAGCAACAGAATTACTGGGACATTTCAATGCAAGAAAGTAAGCTGAGAGCATCCTCCCTGTCTTTTTGTCATCTACACAGAAGGAATGAAACGTGCCCATGGAATGAGATACAGTTACAGTGGCACAAGAAGGAATCTTATACTTTTTGAGAATGTGGCCCAGGATGGGTAGTTGGGAGGTTGGCAAATTCTAATTCTCCCATCAAGTTGGTCCACTGTGCGAATGAGCAGCTCTGGGGACATTACCTTCATTATTTTATTCAAATGGAAAGGAATAATGTATAGCAATTAGGAAACTTCTGTTTTCTTATGTATACAATGAGAAATAACAATTAACTGTGATACTATGGAGAAGAAGGAAGAACACAATCATACCGTTTAAAGGAATTCTACAATTCGGTGACTCAGAGACCATCCCTATAACCCGTCCCCCCAAATCTAAATGACTGTGATACCTTAGTTATCTGAGGACTTCCTGTTGCTTTGGGAGGACTGATGGAGGTACTCTTTAGAATAGGCTATCCCTAGACTCCTACAATCCCAAGTGGCTGGAAAGATGTGGGACCAGGATGCCCCATGATATCTTTCTCTGTATGTTTCTCTATGTCTGTCTAGGGCAAGTGGTAAGGTTATGGCAGCCAGCTAAAGAGGAAACAATTGCCAAATCAAAGACTTGAAGAGGATAACTGTTGGCTCCAGTAGCCAAAACAGCCACTTCACAAGCAAAGGCCTTAGGTCAGTCTTCCAAGGAATAATAGAGCACAATGAAAGCACCTACTTCTATCAAACCAAAAAACAAATAAACAAAAAGAAAATTATAATCATTGGATACAAATAAAAGGAGAATGAGGTAAATGAAAGGTTTTCTTTCAGTCTTGGAGTGGCCAAGAGTGAGAACTAAGCCATCTTCACTCCAACTCTCTAGTGCTTTCCCCGCTCCACATCCTTAGGTCTTGATGCCTCCTAGGCCGTTTTTGCCCAACAATTTTTTTTTCCTCCTCTTTCTGCCAGGGTTATAAGGTCTCCCTCTGAGTCCTTCCCTTCCTGGGCCATGATGTCCATCCGAGGCCTACCTGTTTTGGGATCTACGTCGGCTGGTAAGTGTGGAGGTGGGTTTCCTGGGGTGAAGTGCTCATTGCTGTATGTGATAAGCGGCGTAAGAGGGTGTACATGGTGAGGGTGCTGCACAACGGGCACTTTGTTAGACTGAAAAGGGAAAGACAAGAAGAGAGAGACACATTATTAACAGCTGCATCCCATCTGCTTCAAAGTCAGCAGGACAACCAAACTGCTTGGTCACCTACTGTCTCCTCAACTCCTGAAAAAGAAGATGTCAGCCATCTTTTATGGGTTGTCACAGTTCCGTTTTTGCTTCTCTGTTGGGTCCAGGTTTTCAATCTCCACCCACTTCTTCCCATCATGAATCCTATCAGCTGGCACTTTATCCTGTGGGTATGTAAGTAGGGAAGTAGCTGACTTTAATCTCTCTGACCCAGGATGTTGCAGTATGTGGGAACAAGAGCTTTTCTCAATGATAAAGACTGGCGGGGGTACCAGGGGCAGGAGTATGAGAGGGTAAAGAGCAGAAGGGAGGGCCTTCCTTTCCATGAGGCTGACTGGGGTTTCATCTCTGTGTCCCACCCCAGTAAGCCATGGCTCCCAAGCCTTGCTTCTCTGAATCTTCCCTGTATTCTGTAGCCATTTACAAGCAGCATGGATGAAAAGCCCTAGCTCGCTCACTACTCCAAGTATGAACTTTACTGGGGACTGCTAAATTGCAAGGCAATCACCTGCATATTTTATGCATATTACGGCAGCCCAGGCTCATTAGGAATTCATCAGAGAGCACTAATAAGTTAACTGGATGATGATGAATTGTGCTAATAAAAGGTATGCATTTTAAAAAGGCAGTTCTGGAAAACAAGGAATAGGCATGTTAATGATTGGTAGGGGGGAGAAGAGGAAAATCTGGTTTTTTAAAAAACATTTTCTCATTCCTATAGCTAGTCCCCAATAAAATTATTCTTACACCCCTCCAATAATACAGGGTTTCTTGATAGCTTAGCCTAGCAAGATCACAAAGAAAAAAATTAAGCTGAAACTAGCGAACTACTGGGCCATTTACTGAAAGTAATCCAATTGCAAAAAACCCTATTCCCAGTAGAGGATTTCCACTAAAATCCTACAACAGGGACATTTAACCAGATTAGGTACCAGCGAAGATAAAGAGGCTGGTATTAGATGATGAATGGATTAGAGTCAAGTTTCATTTTAGAATGTGTCTTCATTTCCTTTTATTACTTTTAGTAAGGAACAACTCGCATTAACATCAAGGAAAAGGAATTGCATTCAAAGAGAAGGGAGGGTGAAGTTGTGGTGCTGCCCATCAGCACCATGGAAGTGGCAAGGGTTTTCATTAGTGTCCTACTTTGGGGGGATCTTTTCCCCCCTAATGGGTGAGGGGGAGCTACAAGCCTGGGTAAACCATTTCTCAACTGCTACAATAGTGAGTTTAGTTCAGGAATAACTTTTCAGTTCCAAAACTTTTGGAAGGTAAATTAGCAAAGAAAGATGCTCACTTGAGACATTACAGAAGAACCAGGAAAGAATAAATCTATTTAAAATAAATACCTCAACAGACTGGTATAATGACCTTTCTAAAAATTCAGGCCTTTAGAGAAGGAGATTTGCAATCTGATTACTGGCTCTTCTTTGGGGCTGACATTTTAAGATGAAAGCACTTAGTAGGCGATTAAGAGTCTCCAAACAGGACAGTGTGATTATTTGTTGTTATTCTTGTTTTGAGGAGGGATGGGTACAGCAAGTCATAGAAAATAAATAACAGATATAACATCTTGGCTATTTGGTCTTACTAGGTCAAATACAGCAAACCAGAGCTTTGGGAATTAAGCACCAGTGGAAAGATATTATAGAGTAAGTGAAATCTTAAGAGCCATTACATAGCACTGAAGAATCCATCTGATTATTACAACAAGCTTAAGTCAAAATCATTTGCTGCCTACAATGTACACAGTGGACACTTAACCTTGTTCTAATGTATATCACAGTTATTTGCATATATCTCAGGTTGTATTAGATTATAAGTTTCTTGAAGGCAGGGTTTGTGGTTTTTCATTTTTCTATCCCCAAGCATAGGAAAAAACCACATTAAATTGAACTCCTAGGCATTGTATGTAGAGATTGCTAGTCACTGGGAAGGGAAGAGAGAGTGGGGAGAGAAACAAACAAACAAAAAGTTCTCTGTCCTTGGGCAATATGGAATAAAATTGGAAAGAAATATGAAATATAAGCAATATGTGAATTTACTACAGGGTGTCCCAAAAGTCTTTGTTCCATTTTTAGCATTAATAGTTTAAAAATGCACTAAGACCTTTGAGATACCTATATACAATTTAGCATGAAATATGTAGTGATTCACATATCACTTTAAAATTTAAAAGCACTTTCCTCTTAACACAGGGGCGAATATTAGGGAACAGTGAGTAGGAAGTGGACCTGTGATTTTAATGGCACAGGGAATTCCCAGATGAGGACACTCCTTCTACCAACGCATGATGGCACCCTCTTTGCAACTTCTTATCTATAGCACTGAATGGCTTGGTGATTTGCCTCAGGTCACATAGTCAGTATGTGTTAAGAGACAGCACTGGAATGTAGGTCTTCCTGGTTTCAAGGCTGACTCAGTATTTACCTCTGCCAAAGTACAGTAGAAAAAGGACTGAAGGTATAGGTCATCTCTGCCTCTGCTACTTAGAAACTGTACGACCATGGGCAAGTCACCATGCTTCCCAACATACCAGTTTCCTTATCTCTAAAATGGGAACAAGACAAGATGACCTCACAGGAGTCTTCCAGCTCAGGGGCCATGATTCTCATTTGCTTTTGGGTCAAATAAAATCAAGAACAAACATCATTATCATTTTATAGGTGGGGAAATATAAATGGAGAAAGGTGTATTCCCTTGTCCAAGGTCATCCAGTTGGTAAATGAAAGAAATAAGACCCAACACAGGTCCTCTCACTCCAAATCCAGAACCATTTCCACTATCCAGCCCTACCAGCTAAAATAATATAAGGAAATCAATCAAAGACTATTTATTGAATGTGCTAAGCCCTAGGGATACAAAGAATGCAATGATTCTTGCCCTTAAAAAGCTTACATTCTAATGGGAAAGAGAGCAAACACATAAGTATATGTTGAATTAATATAGAGAAAATAAATACAAATAAATGATAGCTTAAAACAAATAGTAGTTAGAGAAAAAGGCAAGTATATAAAATGTGCCATCTAAGTGGTTTAGGAAATCAGTCATATAGGAATAGGAGAATGGAAAGCTCAGTGTAGACTGGGTAATATGGTAGGACTTGTTTAAGTTAGGCCTTGAAGGACTTAGTAGGTAGGCAAGAACAGCAAAACTAGTTAAAGACAGGGAGAACATTGAGAGTACAGGCATAAGAGCCAAAGATGCACAAGATGTATTAGGAGACAATTCAGTGAAACTGAGGAATCAAATGAGGAACACCATTAACCAAGAAAGAAGGAAGGAAGGAAGAAGGAAAAGAAATCTAAAATACTGAATTCTGGAATTCTTTATCAAATATTATTGTAATAGCACTATGAAAGTTAACAGGTCAAGTCAACAAGCATTTACTAAGTGTTTATTATGGATGAGGCCCTATTTTAAGTTCAGGAAAGAATATGGAATCTTTTAAAATCCTCATTTCCTAGAAAGCAAAGAACAAAGGCTTGATTTTGGCTTCCCCCTCAAGTATTAAACAATCAATAAGCATTTATGAAATGTCTGTTATTTTCCAGGTACTCTTTTAGGCACTAGAGATACAAAGACAAACATGAAATGGTCTCTGCCTACAAGGAGTTTACATTCTATTGTATGAGGCAACAGGTACATATGTGAATATATTCAAAGTATATGCAAATTTAATTCAAAGTAATGAAGGAAGAAGGTCTAATAGTTCATAGGAAGAGAGGGTGGGGGTGGGGTGGAAGAGGGGTAGAATCAATATTTAGAAAAAACTCATGGAAAGGGTAACATTCAAATTGAGTTTTAAAAGAAAATATAGACTCTAAGAAGAGGTTGAACAGACAGGTCAGATTCAAGTTCTAAAGGGCTTTAAATATCCAACAGATGTCTGTATTTGGATGGTTAAGTGGAGCACTAGAGTTTATTGAGTAAGAGAATGACACAAGGATGTGCCTGAATATAGAGTCTCCATCTTTTCCATACAAACATAAGTAACTCAAAAAAAAAAAAATCAACCCCCCCAACCCCCCAAAAAGCCAAATTTTGTTACTGTGACCATTTTCTGTATTTTTCTGCATGCCCAAATACAGCTAAGTCTACTTCTTTAGCTATAATTCTGTAAGTGTAGTTAGGGTAATTCAAAGGAAGACTGGCTCGAGAGATGAGAGCTACAGATGTGCTCTGGACCAAGAACCACCATTTCCTGCTTTCTAGATCAATCCTCACATCATAGCCTTGAAAAAGGAGATGGATGAAGACTTCTTCAAGCCACCAGGTTTCCAGAAAAGCCAGGTTAGTCATTCACTCCTGCTATCCCTGGATGCCTCAAGGCAACTTGTAGATCTCCTGATTTGCTTCATTATGTAATGAGAGAAAGGACTCTGTCAAATGTTACCCACATCTGAACTGAGGGCAGGGATAAGGAGCATAGTAAGCACTGTTATATCCATCAGTCACTGTCAACAATTTAGCCTAACTCATATAGGAAAAGAAAAGAAGAAACAAGAGAAGAATGGGCAATTAACTGGAGACCTAAGATTGTAGTGCTAAACACTTTGATCACCCAATAGCATTATGGGCTTGTTACCAGACAGCTCAATTACTATGACTTTAAAAACACACATATATGCATACATATGTATATATACATTTATATATGGTATCTATCTTCCTTCATAAGAAAAACCTTTCCAAGCTGATAGGAGGGCCTCATAGCTTCCATAGGAAGTGGTTCCCTCCATAATCAATCAATCAATCTATCTCAATCTCTGTGTGTATGTGTGTGTGTGCGCGTGTGTATATACATACACAAATACATATGTATACACTCAAATATATGTATTCCTATGTTTATATGTATGTGTTTGCATAGTCATATATGTATACACATGTATAAGCACCACTTTGGCGCATAATAATGATTACATAATACAATGAAAGCCACAGACGTTGCTCAAATAACAAAAAACAGACCATGCAAGGATACATTTTAGGCAATATCAGCCTTACTACAAAATATTTTAAAAGGGAAAGGGTTTAGAAAATTTCCCAGTCCTTTAAAGAAACTAAGTTTTTGTGATATGTATTCAAAAGTTAGCCTACACAAGAGGATGTGTACAAAAAATAAAATGTTCAAGGCCTTCTCTTTGGTCTAAAGACCAGTCAAAAACCAGGGGAAATAACACTACCACTTTTCTCAGATTTCTTCTATTGCCCAATCTATAATGTGATAACATAAGACCAGGGACTTTCAAGAACTACATTACCCAGCAGAGCTTCAAATATATCCAGGGATAGCATTCATTCACTACCATCAAAGACAGCAAATTTAAGTTTCCAAATCAGGAAAGGAAGAAAGAAAATGGAGTTTGAAAAGTATAATTACGGGGGGGGGGGGAGGAGAAAGGGGAGAAGGTGAAGTAAGAAGTGGAAGGAGGGGTACATAGGTTAGATCTGGGTCATTCCTCTATCTGATGAATCTCTCTTAATATCTTAAATATGTAATAGCCATTTAATAAATGTTTTCTACGTCCCAGGCATTGTACTAAGCTCTGGGGATACAAATATAAACAAAAATATGGTCTCTGCCCTCTAAGAATTTACAGTGTAATAGGGAAATCCAATACAGAATAGAGAATTGGTGGGCTAGAGAGAGAATAAGTGAACAGGTCGGGAAAAGAGGGGCATGAAATCCTTAGAATAGTTTAAGTTATGACGGGGTTCATTGTTGTATTTTTCTAGAGAAATGATATCCAGGACAATATAGTATTTTTCTAGACCAAATCTTAAGGACATTTCAAGAATCTATCTAGCCTTCCATATAGCTATATCCCTTTGACAGTTTTCTATACCAGTGCCAGCCAATTATCAGGTCCCACCAGTACCAAGCTAAAGCTCTCTGGCTCCCTCCCTCTCCCACTAGAACATCTGCATGAGATAAAAGTAGTTTTGGGTGAGGATTTGTTTCCTTTTCCTTTTTTTTTTTTTTTGGGGGGGGGGGGAGAAGGACAGATGGCGAATGATAGTTATGGGCAAGTAAACAGGCCTAGAATTAAAGAGCCCAGAATCTTACTGACCCTTTTAATAGGGTGCACTTCTGAAATTCTGATATTAAATCAACTTACAGTAGGATTATGGTAAAGAAACATATTACATGTGATCAGTGTCAGGCTAACAAGAAAACAAAGAAAAAACAATCTATTAAACTAAAAAAAAGCCAGGAAAAAATATTTAGAAAAAGTGAGACAAACACACCATCCTAATTTGGTCATTAAAAGATTCAGGAGAGCCTACGGGCTTTGCCCTTTTTTTTTTTAATGCCACCTACCTGGTTAAGTTGCTGCTCCCCTAAACTTCCATCCCGTTTTCTTCATTAATGCCTGTAGCTTTGAGCATTGAACATTTTAATTATAAAGGGCCTTTAACACCACACAAAGCTTCAACTCTTCCCATCCAAAGTATTCATCAAAACCCAGCATAAGGAAGACCTCCTTGACTGACCCTTGACCTTTCAAGGGTCCTTAAGCACTCAGTTTGGCTGCCCCCAATGGAAGTAACCATGCCACCCTCATTGAGACACTACACCCCCCACACCACTCAGTGCTATTTGTAATTTGGAACTTGGCAAGTAAGAGATTGATTAGGTCCTTATAGCTTGGCCTCCTAGGCCACCCCCCCCACTTTCCCTTACTCTGGGTAGCCTAAAAGGAATGAAAGCTCACCATTCACATCTCCACCTATTAATCAACAGACTTTGAAAACAAATGGAGCTATTGCTCCGCCTGTTCTCTCTGTTGGTTCCTCCTCTTCAATACTCCCCTATTGCTTTCTCTTTCTGCAGGAGAAAGATGGGGCCAGAAAGTGCCTTTATGAGCCCAGCACAATAAAACAAAAGCAGCACAGAGCAGCATTTGTCAGCCTTTTCCCCTCCTCAGGGTAGATGGGGAAGGTCTTCAGTGGTCTTGAATTACTAGGCCCTCCCAGGGACTGAATTCTGCATTAGCAAAGGGTACTATTCACTCCTGGTTTACATTAAAAATGGGTTTATAACTCATCTCCATGCGTTTTCCAGATGCCGTTTATTATGACTGCACAGAGGCCAATGGCGACTAGTAAAACATTAATAGATATTTCAAGTCACTGGAGCCACAGGGGAGTGGGGGAGGGCGGGCTCCCAAAGCGGGGAGGAGGAGGCAGTACAGAGAGAGGGAGCACCATTTCCTACTGATAGGCAGCCCTCCGTGTCTTTATGGCAATGAACTAACTGAAGGTCAATGGGAATGATATGAAAAAGCATGTGAGGTAGTACTAAAAATCCCCTACTATCCGTGCCAACGCTCAATAATAGTTCTGTAAGAGCTTCAAGAATAACGCCAAGGAAGAGACTTCACTTTTATAATACTCCAAATCACCCAAGAAGGAGAATTCCAAGTGAACAATCTTCAAACTCTTCCATCTTGCCCAATTATAAATTTTGCTTTTCTCACTTCGCAAGTTCTTTATTTGGGGAGAAAAGAGAGAGGGAAGAACTCATAACAGGTTAGTGTCTTCCCAAAGTTCATCGATCCCTCCCAAGATTCTCTTCTTTCTCATAACTTTTTACTTGCTGCCCCCGACTCCCATTTTCAGTGACGGTGGTCAGTCTTTTCACAGTTTAATGTAGCCCTTTTCTGTCTAAGCTCTTGCCCTAAGCTAACTGCTTATTGTTCCCCAGGACAAGACCTCCATTGATAAGTACTGGCTCCCTGTTGAAAATAATAAAAGAGGGGAAAGAGATAGGGTGGAAATAATAAACAAAAGATAAAAACTAGCTTCCCCTTTCTTTTTCAATCCCACTGTCTTGCACACTCACCCCGCCCCATATACCCTGTACCCATTTTTTATATACCATCTCTCTCCTGGGACAAACTTCTTATACACAGAAGTTGAGAGGGTAGAGGATGGAATTACATACCAAAAAATTGCAATCAAACACACCCAAACACACTGTTTGACATTCTACTGTCACTGTTTCTGCTTTCAAAGTACACTTACAGCCTGAAGGAGGATCAACCCCAAAGTCTGAACTCTGGCCACTTCTGACTTTAAGGGTACCTAAGATGCTGAGAACACCAGGGGAGCTGCCTTGGTTTCCTGATTCTGTAAATATTCTACTGCTAGTTGAAAGAAAATACAAAAAGTATATGCAATTTAGAGAGCTACAAGAGAAAGCAAAGATTTCCCATGTCGTTGACCAAATTTTGCCGACTCATCAGTTCTCATGAACCCACAGAGGCCATTTTAAACATTCTTTCTATGACAGTTGATAGGAGGGGGGCAGGGAGAGGAGAAACGTGCAGTCAATTTTCATACAAATTCTCATACACACACAACAAAACAGAGCTAACTCAAACTATCTTAAACATTTAGCACACTTGTACATACACATATAACCACACACATACTGACATGCAAAATATGCACATATGTGTATATGGTATATACGTATGTATGTATGTATGTACAAACCCCCATTAGTCTCATGTAAAACAGACGGCCAATGAGCCTCTTTAATGGCTGGGGGCTCAAACTCCTTTTAAACACATTTCTTCCTATACCTCAAAGGTGAAGGGGAAAAACAGCAACAGCCACCACCACCACCAAACCCAAATCTCACAATTAAACCAGTGCCAAAAGCTGATGAAGACAGAAAAACTCTGAGCAGACCTCATTCAGGCTAGCAGGGCTTTCATAGGCTCTTGAACAATTACTTCCAGCTAAGTTCATTAACCATAATTTATTTCTACTCCTTCTCATTTAGTTTCCAATAAGAAGAAAGCATCCTATTGTGTCTCTCCCAGCTAACCTTTAAGGCACTTGGAAGTTGATGCCTTTGCTTGTCCAAGCTGGCCTATGGCCTGGATGACTCCTGGCTGGTCCTGCTCCTGCCTGTTTTGCACTGTAGAGAAACATCTCCCAGAATCCTGATGTTCGAAATATGTGGTGGGGGGGGGGGGGAGAGAGGCTGTCAAGAAGGGGAAAAGGACTTCATTCTCCCACCAGACCCTCATTGCTTTACAAGTTTCCCTAAGTGAATTCCCACAGAGACACTGAGCAGAGTAGCCATTTTCATCCCTAAATAAGTGTAAAGAATTAGAAATTTAATTCCCACTGGGAAAATATTTCTCGGTAACTTCGAGGTTCTGTGATTAAGGTTAACCTAATTAATTGTACATGTCTTGGTTTACCAGAAACCGTGTGGGCATTTCCCCCTAAAAATGGAGATCTTTAAAAGAGAATGGGGAAGTTATCTAACCAATTCAAGAAACCCAATGAAAGAATTTAAGTTTCCAAGGCCAATTCTTTGAAAAAAGACAAAAAACAAACAAAAAGATTTTTCTCCCAAATAAGTTTTAATAAAATATAATATAATTTGAAATAAACAGGAGGGGAGACCTTTTCATCCCCTTGATTTGGGATAGGATGGGAAAAGTGAAGTTCACAATATCTGGTATTTTTGATTCTACCTCATCTCAATTAGTTTAAAATGAATTGCGAATGTATTACCAGCTTCATTGAGACGATTGAGTCTTTTCCTACAGTATCACTGTTGTACAACACTGGATCAAAATATAGCTTTACCCTAGAGCTTGGTAAGTGCATCCATAAAGCAATTATTTTGTAGAAATCCTATCATACATCATGTAGATTTTCTCACCTATAAAAGGGCAAAGCAACTTACTGGGGGCCGGGGAGGTAGTAAAGACGATGGGATAGAGTAAGGAGAAGAAATTGCTTTTTGTATATGTATGTGTGTGTATGGATAGATTGATAGAAAGATAGATAGATATAGATATATAGATACCACATTAAGGAAGGAAGGAAGGAAGGAAGGAAGGAAGGAAGGAAGGAAGTAGGAAGGAAGGAAGGAAGGAAGGAAGGAAGGAAGGAAGACCATACAATTCTGGGTGTTTAAAGCCACTAAATAATGAAACTACATTGGAAAAACAATCTTTCTTCCTCTGCTGAAGGTGAACTATAAGCTGGAAGTTTTAGACAACACATAGAAATGATGCAAGCAAACAGTGAATTAAAGGCTAGTTCCATTTAAAAATATACACGCGTGCACACACACAAATAGAACAGAATTCTCACAAATATATGCAGAAGTCTGTAATCTAGATGACATGTCAGTATTTCAACCACATTCCAAATATTGCAGAAGGGACGAACTTTATGAAACCCTCAGCCAGGCCCCCACTGGCCCCAAGCCAACAAAGGAAAGGTTTCCCTAAGAATTACAGTGTTGCAGGGTACTGCTACGTTCAGAAAATGTATATGCAGAAGCATGTTGTGACAGAACAAAGATCGTAATATCTGTATCATTTGAATCAGGAATTTACCCTTTCAAGCAACTCCTTATATATGAGTCCAAGAGGAGAAATGGAATGTTTCATTCAACAACAGCATTTAAAACAAACTAACTAGGCAAGCTATTTAACAAACAAATGTAAAGGCCTGAAATAATCCAAAAGCCTTGAAAGGAAAGACTTATTCAACGAGAAACTCAGGAAGGAAATACTGGCTATACATATTTGTAGTCTCTCCTACACAATTTTGGATTTATACAATAATCTGTTTCATTGAATACTTTATGTTGTCAAGAGGAAATATCAAGACAATCTCTGGTCATTTCTTTAGGGTTGAATAGAGGAAACCTTTAATACTATCACAGTTAAACAGTGGAGCAAAGCATTAAAAGCCAAAGAATTGGAGGAGCACTCCTACGCCCCTCAAACGCCCCTGTTTCATACCAGTTTGAAGATATGATCAATGTAAAATTTTATGGGTCTTATCATTGACAGGGTTCCCACACATTGGAAACAATTAAGCAAATGCCTCTGGTTTCAAAGGGACAACAACCTTATAGCCTAGGCCAGCCAAGTCATTGGTCACTGCAGTTGGAAAGGATACTGTAATTTCTCCCCAAACCAGAAGTGGGATTGCAGAGAAGGGCTTTTCCCCTAATCATAAACAGCACAATGGGCTGTCATCAACTTCTTCCTCAGGTTTCCAAAACAAATCACACATTCTGTATTTTCTGAATTGAGAGAGCATGGACACCAGAAGCAAGATTGAACCACTAAAAGCCTGCATCTAAATTTGGAGATTTAAAATAAACACAATTAAAGATAGAATAGCATAAAATATGAACAAGCATATACAGTTTACACAAATCCTACTACCGGAAAAGCTACTTGCTTGGCGATATGTAAGGGTTAGAAAGCATGCTATCCATGAAGTGTCATTTTTGTCTCTCCTTCATGCCCCCCCCCTCCGGCCCCAAGCCCACCATGGTTGGGAAGAAGAGGGGAAAAAATCAACTTTATAGAAAGCCCAAAACAAAATACCCCTTTCTGGAGTGGGGCTCAGTTTTATTTGGAAAGGCAGACCAAGTAGATTTACATTGTGATAGAAATGTAAGTACTGGGACTTAAGACAAGCTTTTAAAAATAGAAAAGAAGAGGGAAAAAAAACCTGTTCCCCTCAAAGTGTACTGTCAAATATATAGAGCATAAGGTCACAGCTTGAGGTGACTGCTTTGTCCTTTTTTTCTTTTTTCCTTTTTTTTTTGGGGGGGGGGGGAGGGGAGGAAGGAAAGGGGGGCTTACATCCACCTACCAGAATAATAACAAAAAGTCACAGAGGAAGTTCAATGGTCAGGACTGAAAAGGGTGTGCAGACCCACTGATACACACACACACACACACACACACACACACACACACACACACACACACACACACAAAATATACTACTCACCCAGCAATTCAAATTGAGATGCCAACAGCCCAACTGCTGGAAGAGAGAGAACCCAGAGGCTACTGCTGCTCCTTTACCACGCAAATCTTCCATCCCCCACTAAAAATTGCATCCCTCGGGTACATAACAGCTTTGGCTTTTCCTTCCCTTTACCTCAAAAAACTTTCACTGCACCTTCAAGATGCAGATTGTGCCAGTTTGGGTTTTTTTGTTTTGTTTGGGTTTTTTTTTTTTTGGTCTATTATTTTTCTTAAAGCTTTTCTCACCTTTTTTTTCCCTCCCACCTTCCCCTCCCTTCCCACCTTTCACTTAAAGTACTGAAAAAAGCATCTTGAAAGATCAAGATGTCTCCAATTTTGGGGCCTGGTATATTCTGAATGCTCAAAATCCACTGTCATGTTGCCTAGGGGAAAAAAGTGTTTTAGTCTTTTCTTTTTCCTTTTCCCTAAAGTGTAGCCGAGGTTTGCTGGTTGCAGCAAAAACAACTGGAGAGAAGCCTCCTCTAGTTCCCTAATCTTTACCACTTTGGGAGCCTTTGAGGGGGGAACAGGCCTATTTTCTTCTGCCTGCTCAGGGCACCTAGGAAAAGTCCCCCGTCCCTCACTCTCCCACTCTCCCACTCTCCTGTTACCTTGGGCAGCACAGGTACTACCTAAGAGCAGGCAGGTAATACTGGCCAGCCATAAGGGAGCATGATCAACTAAGTGTACCAAGTAATCATTTTATCAGGAAGAGTGTCATGTCTCGCAAAACAAATATCTTAGGGAGAGAGCTGCCGGGGAGCAAATAGGGTGAGGGGGGAGGATATATTTTCTTGTCACCCTGACATAGAAGTGACACTTTGCAGGGCCCGACTTAGCTTGGTCCTCCTTTACAACACACCCATTGACTTAACGGTTTTTAACTGACCTCTCTGACTATGTCTTAACGGTTTTTAACTGACCTCTCTGGAAAAGACACAACCAGAAGAGTTTGAGTCTTCTGTGTTCACTGGAATTCCAACAGCCAGAGTACCTGATCACTTTTCAACAGTTATTGTATTTTGCAAGTTTTCCCAGGGGGAAAATGTGTGAGATGGGTGCATAGGCCATCACAGAATCCTACCAACCCAACTTCCTTCTTCCTGCACCTCATAAATGATACATGGACATTTTTTTAAAAACTTAATTTGAGCTGGCTAGTTCAGACAACACATAGAAATATGGAGTCAATCCTCTTTTACAAGGAAGGGGATCTAATGATGGGAAAAAAAGTGACTGACTAGCTAAATGTCAAGCCAAGCCCTTCTAACCCCACCCCCACCCCATACAAAGTGTTAGGAATCCATGGTCCCCTCCTCCACCCCACAAAAGGGGGGGTGTTTCACACAGGTAGATTATACAGGCAGTGAAAATACCACTGCCACATGGGCTTTGCACCTATCTTGCTAGAAGCAAAAGCAATTGCAAAGATTTATTTTCTTCTGGCTACTACTACCACCAACACAAGGAAGATGTTTTTAATTTGGAAAACTGATTGCTATACTCCTTATCTCCAAACACACAGAATTGTTTACATGACATAGGCTTTTAAACAATCTGTTAATATACTAAACAAGTTAATAACCTCCTCCTCCTCCCCAAAACACACACAAACACACACCCCAAAACAAAACAAGGCTGGGAAGGGTTTAAGGATAATAACAAGAGAATTCTTCATTCTCTTTTTAAAAAAAAATCCTCCCCTTTCTCCCCTCTCTCTGTATTTATCTGGCCTTCCTATGTAAGTGTCAGGCAGCAATCTTTAAGGCCCTTAATACCAAAACAAAACCCTGCTATTTCCCCTTACATGGTTGTAACAAAAGCAATGAGACTCCAGCTTGACAAGTAAAAAGCCCCAACAACACGGCAGCTAATTGCCTTCCCTCCCTCTATTCACAGGGACCACCACACTGCATCGCCTGCCTTTGTCACCCAGGCAATTTCTTAAGTAAACCGCAAGTTCTCTCCCTGGTGATAGACAGTTCCCAATCATTTAGTAACAATAACTTATAAAGTTCAGCAACTCTAGCACTAGGACTAAGAATTTATTTTTTGACTTTTTCAAAAGAGAAGATGGATGAAGACTACAAGATGGGTCAACACATTCCAGGCTCTTCTTCTACTGCCCCCCCAAAAAGTGATGAAGATGAAGAAAAAGCAGTTGATGAATCTCCAAATTTCTTCCAACTCACTCCTCCTAGGAAAATAAAGTCACTTGATAACTGTCCTAGCCCTCTAGTTCAAATGATGACACTAACAACTCCTCAAACTGTACACAGGTCAAGCCAAAGGAAAAAAGTATTACTATTTAACTAGGTTCTGCTAAACTTTTTCTCTCTGAGTGTGTATGCTTATTTTTAAAAAACTGAACTATCAGTAGTTGCAAGGTCTCCCCAAAATAGATCCAAGAACTTCTCTTCCCTTTTAGTATGAAATTGCAATCCATCACTGTGGAGAGGAGGGGGGTGGGTGGGGGAGATCATGGAGGGGGTTAAAGAGGAAGGCTGGAAAGACCAAACTAGAACTTTGGTTTTACATCACATATTCCCTGATCCGGAACACAACCATTCCTCTTACTCCCCTTCAAGTTTGTTTTTGGATGTTTGGGGTTTTTTTTGTTTGGGGCATTTTTGTTGCGGGTTCTTTTAGAGATTTCTGAGAAGGGGGGCAATAGATATGAGGTTATTATATGTGACAGAGAAAATACTGCTGTTTCACTAAAAACTTTAGGAATAGGAAGGGACATGAAAGGAGATTACTACCTTACTGTAGCCTTGTGGGGGACATTAACCCAAAGCCCAGACAATCATTTCACCTCTAAATTATAAATCATAAAAGCACATTTCTACTAACATCTACTATCAAGTTTCTTAATAAAAAAGGTATTCTAATAGAATTTTTTAAAAGAAAAAAACAAACAAACAAAAACTCAACTAAGACCTCAATTCTATCGGGCATGTCAGCAGTTAGAAGTACATCAATCTTTTAAGTTATTTCAAATTGACAGAAAACATTCTGAAGCCTAGAAGCCGCTAGCATGCAATAGAAATGCACATACAACCAAATCAGGGAGAAGTCGACACGAAGCAAACGCAAATGGATGATATTGTTCGCTGAGTAGGATAGCTTACCATTTACAACGGTTTTAATCGGGCTCCTTCACGCTGCCTGGTTCAAGGCATGCTGCCGTTGGGTATTTTACCGTACTTACATGGAGTTGCAATCCCATTGGTGTTGGGGCTGCTCCACCGGAGGGCAGCACCCACCCTACACCATTCACAACTGAGCTGCACTGGAACAGATCAACACAGGAGCCAGACACACAACACCAGCTCTTTCAGCAGAAGATGCTTCAAGTACAGTTCCATTCATAGAATTATCTCGCTTGATAGGGAAGAACACAATAACTCAAATCCCCCCCCCTTCAATAACAATCCACTAAAGGAGGGGGGGAGTACAGAGGTAGGGGGGAAGAGAAGCTCTTTTTCCCAACCCCAGAATTCAGTCAAAGAACAAAGACTGATATTTTGTTGCCGACTTGGCAAACATAAAGGCAATTTCAATACTCCAAAGAAGTTCACCTAAGTTGGAGAAAGTAGTGCTTGCAGTTCTCCAGTGAAATTAAGCTTTAATAGCTATTTGATAGCCATTCAGAGAAGGGGGAGAAAGTATTTGAATTGGAATAAAGTTAGAGGACTACTCCGCTCTAAGTTCTTGGGTTTTTTTCCTTTCTTTCTGCCAGCCAAGAACTGCCCTCGAAAAATCTGGACATATCCACAGCTTAGTTATTAATCTTGTTGAATTATTATTAGTTTTAAGGAAAAACAAAAACAGACTGTAAAAAGCCCCCAATTTGGAAAAAAAAAATCAGAACTATTTACTGTATAAAAAATTGTCCTGGCTAAGTAAAAAAAAAAAAAAAAAACCCACAGAAACTTGTGGATGTGTTCCTTTAAAGCAAATGGTCCTAACACATATTAAACCACCGCTGCGAGTCTTCTAAGCATAGTAGGAAAAAATGACTATTGATCTTCCAAATAGCGATAATTGAAAAGGATCAAAAAGATTAAACAAAATCAAGGAATGTGCTGACTTACCATGCTATGCTTTTTTTGTTGCAACTTTGTAGAAATTTCACTCAAAGAAACTGCATCAGAGGTGTCAAATTTTTTAGCGGCTGTGATCGTATTATTTCCGCAGCCCTGCCTTCCAATGCTTCAGAACTTTTCCCCTTTCTCTTTTTTGTTTGTGGGTACCTAGCTTTTTGCTATAGACTTTAAATAGCCTTCAGCTCAGCAAACCAGCACAAATTATCTTGCCACCTTGCACAGCTCTGATGCTTTGGCCGCTAACTTTGGAAGGCCCTTTACTACCGCATCAAAATTAGCATTGTCAAAGCAGTTAATGAATATTAATATTGTATTTGTCATTGGAGGCCGGCCGCGTTGCTGAACTCCGAGTCATCCATCAGGGACAAGATTAAGACACAATTATTTCTGATGGACAGGGACCAAATCTGCTAGAATTTTTTTTAACAATTCGGGGGGAAAAAAACCCACAATTATCATCATCTTAAGGTGTCTCCCAAGAGACTGGGAACCGAATTAATAGCCTTTTAATGAAGTAGAGATCATTATGTATGAAGGCAAAGGGAAAAAAAAGATGTACTATTCAAGCTATTTAGTTATGGTGTGGCTAGAAATTTTTTTTAAATGCAGACGGCATATCTTTTTCGACTGCTGTCCAGATTTTATTCATAGTGTTCTAAGAGAAAAGACTTTTTCTGAAATCTTTCCCTTTAAAAAAAAAAGTGAAGAAGAAGAAGAACAAGAGATGAGCAATTCGTCCCATCTGGTTAATTTTCCATGTCTTCACTTTCACTGTCGGCAGCACGGTAAATAATTCCTACACAAATTTGACAAGGAAACACCTTCATCAACTACAGCTCCTTCACCCCTATTCCCCAGATTCCAAGAACTGTCTCTCTCACTTTATTCAGATGAACCATTACATTTACAGAAACTCTTAAATTCCCTTTAACATTGACATCTTTCTGTAATAAACACAGAGGCAACAGCATTCTCTTAAAACACAACCCACATACAAGCGTCAGATCTCAAGTCTCCTGAAAAGACAGATATCCATTACAATATTCGGGAGCTAAGATTTCTAATTTCAGATGTAGGCCAGTCTAAAGATAAGTTGATTTCAGTTGTGTTCTTTAAAAAAAAAAAAGAAGAAGGAAGGAAGGAAGGAAGGAGAAGGAAGGAAGAAGGAAGGAAGGAAGGAAGGGGAAGGAAGGAAGGAAGGAAGAAAGAATGAAAGATGAAAGAATGAAAGAAAGAAAGAAGTTAAAATAACACTATATTAGATCAAGAAGGATAGAACTGGCTGGATAACAGAAATATATATATGAAATTATTAAAGCATGGTTTCTTTTCTTTTCAAAACAGGATGCATAAAAGGAATGAAGTCCAAAAGCTGAGGCTTACTGAGAGAACCAATTTATTTGAATTCACCAAGTTCATTTCAACACATGTATGTCACCTATACCACGGTATGTATAAACTACAGAAAGATAAATATCTAGATAATAGAGATATAGATATATCTGGCTATAGCTATTTCTTGGACCTTTTGATACGGCTTGCTTTCCTGCCTTGTTTCATATCAATGTCTTCGAGATGATTTTTTCCCCCTCTCTCCCCCCCTTCATATTTTAAATGTGGTAAAAGGGGAGAAATAAAAGGATAAAATGGCAGATGTGATGGTTAATCTACCAATGAATCGTGGGGGGTCTAGCTAAAGCCGTAATGCCACTGCGCTAATCTACAACCCCACTGACCACCCCACCACTGGCCTTCTAATACCATTATCAACCCTTAGATGAACATTCTAAATTAGGAGTTTGTTCGAAAAGGGTGTGGAATCTGACCTCCGGTGTTAGGGAACCACTGCTGTACATAGCACAGATGGCAAAGTTCTTCTGAGATACCTCATCTTTCTGTGCCCCCTCACCAATAAGGCTTCTACTTTATGTTTCTCAGAATTAGCATCATTTTGTTGAACTATGATTCGCCCCCACCCCATACATTGCCAGATCTCCTCCTGCCACAGCCACCAGTGCTGCAAGCACTGTCATCACACCATTGCATATCTTTATCTGTCATGAGGACCTAAGCCCAACCAACACAGCAACAAACGAGCAAACATCTCTTCTAAACAAAATGAAACCAAAAAGATACTTTGCACCTTAGTCAACTTTATACAGTTACACGTGCGCACACACACACTCACTCATATTCATTCTCATCATCTCATTCTCTCTCTCTCTCATAGAATTCACCACCATTAATTTATGTCCAAGAAAACTTTGGAGACATAGTAAAAAGACATCACTTGTAAAACCAGAAAGAATGGTACCAATTCACTTATGGCAGAGGAGAAATAGATAGTACCCAGAAACAAGGGACTCTCACCTTTCACTTATGTGTGCGAGCTGTGCATTTAAAAAAAAAAAAAGGTAGAGAGGTGTGTGGGGAGGTATGTACTGAGATTGTAGCTGAGTTTTTCAGGAGACCATTTTTCCTTTCATTATGACTGTTGGAATAAAAAACAACCCAATTCTCGATATATTCTTGTCACCTGGAACATTTAAAAGAATATTTCTGACTCATATAAAATGAAAAACAAATAATAAAGTGAAGATCTGTCAAGCTAAATTTTAAACCCACAAAAAATTCCCTTACCCATAAAGATTTTAAACAGGAAGGAAGGAAGGAAAGAAGGAAAATGAGAGAAAGAAAGAAAAAAGGAAAAGAAAGAAAGAAAGAGGTTCAGTGGCCCTAATTTGCTCATTTTTGAAAAGAGAGATGGTAAGGGTTTTTTGGCTATTGTTTTCTCTTTTGTTGTTTTGTGATACTGAATATGCCATTTATATAAGATATAAAAAGCTTCTATATACACATTTTGTTATTGCAGCTATGTCTGGGCCCTAAGACCTACTAATCAGTAAATTCCTTTCTTCTATAATATTTATTTAGTTTTATTAAACTAGGACGCTCTTGTCGCCTTATCTACTGTTTTCTGATTTTAGGTCACGCAGAACTTGCCATTTCACTGTTCAAGATAACCAGTCCTATCATTGTGACCTCTCTATCGTAGTTGTTAATGGCCTGTGTGCTCACTGGCTCGCTCACTCGCTCGCTCTCTCTCTCTCTCTCGCTCTTTCTCTGCTCTCTCTCTCTCTCTCTCTCTCTCTCAGCTTCCCCAGCACGACCGCATCAGCACTAGTATCAAATTAACTCTCCGACTTTGAAACTTATTGATCTGCTATTAAGACACCAGGTACTGATGAAATGAGTGCTGTAGGTTCAGTCATGACTTCAAAGGTCTAGCACAGCCACATAAAACAAGTGCCTTTGATCCTAACTCCGATCTGCTGAGGGTTTAAAGCCAGTTCTCCTAAGCTGCCCTTCACACTCGTCATGTCTGATGTCTTACCAAACTAGTGACTTGATAATGTTAATAATGCAAATTTTAGCAAATGATTTTTACAATGGCAAAATTAATTATGGGAATTTAGGCTCCTTTCAGTTAAAGTACCCTCCCTCTAAAAAATAATGGGAACAATTAGAACTGCAGAGAGAAACTGTTCCGATTGCTCCTCCAACTTAAGACTTGTGATTTCCACTCTTTCAGTCCTCCTTTTTGCTGCGAAAACTGAAATGATTTATTGCAAATTAACTATCAAATGGCTTCAGCTGAGTGGTCAGAATTTTGTTCATTTGATTCAATTCCATACTAGCTAGATATTACTAGAGAGAAACAGGTTCCTGTTTGATGATCTTTTCGGCATTTCCACCACTGACCCCAAGTTAACTTTCTTTTTATTTAGTTACATTTTCATTATACTTTACCAAATTTTCAGGATTACATATTGCTCTTGTAATTTGTGAATGAATATGGAGGTCTACTTATAAAACAATCGGCTAGCTTTAATTTTTAATATGAAAGCATCGAGCATACAGTCTAAAAACTGCAAATATGTACAATCTAATAGAATTTTGAAATTTAAAACATGGATTATTTTTAAATCCTGTTTGTAGACTCCTTATGTAATGTAGAAAATATTTTACATTCATAAATTATATGTCTAAACCCATTGTAATTTTTTTTTCTTGGAGAAGGGAATCCCTAATGATTAGTTTAACTGACATAATAAGTTTTTAACTAAATTTGTCCCTGAAATATGTTTTAATCACCATTAAAATTTTACATATTTTAAGAAAACACAGAAAAAAAATTAAAGCTTTTTCTAGTAATCCAGTTATCTAATGAGTATCCAAATCAGGGAACTAACTCTTTTTTATTTAGTTGGGTTTTGGCAAAAGAACACTAATGGTTCGGATTGGAACTGGATGATATAGAAGAAAACAAATTTCATTATCTCTTTTGATTCAGAGCATATTAAATGATATTATTTTATTATTACTGTTCTGGATCATTCCACAAGTAGAAGAAAATATTCTCAGTGGAACTTTATTTCTACCAATTTCAATTTTGAGATTCAAAATATGGCGGTAACATAGCACTCCCCTCCCCCATTTCTCTGCCCTTCCCCCAAAAAAACCCTTTTAAAAGGTCATACTTTTAATAAATGCCTTCAATTCAGAATTTTTTGATAGTCTAATCAATGTATTTTCCCAATTTTGCTTTTAACAATCAAATTATGTGGCATTATGTATTGTGTTTGTGCTTTTCCCCTTGAATGTTGATACTCACTTAACCTACTTGCAAATTCTAAAGAAGTCAACACTTGATTGTGATAACGTTCAAAAGAATTTCCTCTGCCACTAGCACAGGAAAAAAAACTTTCACCAATTAGTGCAGGAAAAAAAGGAGGGAAAAGGCACAGTGCTGGCGCTCAAAGAGCCAGGCCCTTGCGGCAAATCTGTCATGTCGAGAGGATTGATCAACAGGACGGCGATTTCTAATGGCATGTTGTCATGAAGTGTCAGCCACAGGGAGCCACCTGCTTTGCTCCTCATAGACAGCTAGGGAAAGGAAGGAAGGAAGAAGGGTGAGAGGGGAGGGGGAAGAGAGGGACCGCTTTCCATATCTACCCCCGCCAGTTCCCTTTTGCTAACAATTTTGGTAAAGGTTTCATGATTTTTCATTCGGTTGAAATATGTCAAGTTTCCAATCATATTACCCTGCCTCTGAGATTACAGTGGGTTGAAAGCTGACTTTTTCCTCAATTCTCCCCCTTTTCTCTTTTGAAAAAGGGGACTGGGGTATCCTTATTGCACACCCCCCCATCCCTCTTTGCCAACCAAGTATTTCTCAGATCAGAAGACACATCTATTATCATCCAAAATCAACATGGATCATCCTAACTAGAGAGAGAGAGAGAGAGAGAGAGAGAATGAAAATGAGAATGAGAAGGGAACTGCCATTGGCCTCATAGGCCATAATGCTTTGTCTAGCTGAGGAAGAGTTCAGCAAACAAACCTTTGTATGTCCTAATCTAGTCCACTCCAATCTACCATCAATGGTAGTGAAAGCTGGAGCTAATAGGGTTTTTTTAATTGTTGTTGTCCATTTTCTTGTGCTTGATGTAACTCAATATTCTATAACAATCTCAAACTTACCCTTGAAAATGGAACGCCTCCTTTTTCAGGTAGCCAAGACTGATTATTCTTACTCAGAAGAAAAGGATATCTTCATTTTTTACACATTCCTACCCAATGACTTGTAGTTACCTTAAGTAAACAGTGTGGTAAAATATGAATGTAAAGATACGCTATAGCCATAGAATGAAAGGTATCAAACCCTCAAGAGAGATATTTGGGAAGCCCAAAATTAGGATATAAAACTGAGAGATGGGATTCAGTATACCTGATCCTGAGATATTGGTTATGGTTTGGTGATACATACAAAAGATGGCAACACGCACAAAAAAGATCTTGCTTAACTCTCCATAGTTCCTCTAAGGGGTTCAAAACATAATTGTGACAATATCATATCTGATAATTTTAACCATACAAATACACTCACCCCTCCCTGTCCTATGTACCAAAGGGAAAAAAGTCAAATAAAAGTTAAAGAACTTTTAAGTTCATGAAATCAAACCCCACTTGGCATGCAAATCACGTACTGTAACCTTTTATCGGCGGAGCCTCTGGTCTCATCAGTCGATGAAATTCTCAGCCCGCGGCAACAGCTTAGCCGAGGGACACAGACCAATGAGAAAATATTCATTGTGTTAGCATTTCAAATGGCGAGAAAGGAAGAAGAAGCGCTAACTGATCACTGCCCGTGGAATTAATTGGATATTCCAAGAATTAATGTCTCTCACTGAAGATCCTTGGAGCCAAGCGCTGGTAGAGACCACATTTTGTGCAGTGTCTTCAAAAAGAGACCGCTTGGGGGTACTGGACATATTAGGGGTTTAGCGCATTTCCCTAAAGGCCAGAAAATAATCAGATGCACTGAACCAAAATCAACTAATCCATTCCATAATTATACACCCCAATCCAATAAACTTTGCCACATTACTGGAAAATTAAACTATTATATTGAGACCTTCTAGTATGTTCCAAAAACAAAAACAAAAACGAAACAGTTCTTTATTTTAAAGGGGAGAAGCACTGGTGAGTCATCATTTTTAAGGAAAAAACATGTGGAATAAAACTTTTCTTGTTATTTTTCCTTGTGCCCCATACCTCCCTCTTCTCCATCACCCCCCGCCCCCTACCACCACCACCACCAAGTTGTAGCCTTCTGTTCTGCTCAGGGCTTTCCCTGGTGCCACACGGCTCCTTTTCTTTATTGCAAGAGGGATTTGCGCTTGAGCTTTATCACACAGAACCCAAGCATATGCAATGACCCTGACCGATATTAGGATATCTTTCCTTAAGACACATCTTAATCTAACCTTTTTAAGACTCTTTTGCTTTCAAACTCAAAACAGCATAAAAAACGAGCATTGTTGGTGGCACTGGGAGACTGAACCAAGGCTTTGGCTGGACCCAAAGCAGTCGCCCCCTGGATAAACAGCTGCTGATGCAACTAAAATAAGCGCCAGAGACCAAAAGGTAGGTGGGGGGTTGGGGGGGGGTGTGAAAAAATGAGATTAGGAACCTTCCCAAATGTTCCATCTCTCCTATCGACCACTGGCCTAGCGTGAGGTGTCAATTTTGACTCCAAAGAGAGCACA